>NW_020450705.1:2550193-2692145 GCF_003343035.1 Apteryx rowi
CCCCCCGTCGTGGGACGCCCCCTCCGCCCAAAGCGGAGAGCCGCGGTAGAGCCCCCATCCCTAAAAACTCCTAAAACCCCCCACCCCTAAAAACGGGGCGAGATCACGCATCAGGCGCCGCTAAAATAAGGCCRCTAAAATTAGGGTGAAGACGTGCAGTCGGACGGCGCTGGGAGGGCGGCTGGAGCGAGTCGCCTTTCCCCACTCACGTGTCCGCAGGGCTCGGAGCGACGCGGAGGGCCGCGGGCTGAAGCGATGCTCTCTCCCGGCGGAGGCTCCTGTGGCTGTGGGATAAGCGAGAGGGAAAACGTTATGGGTGCATTTCGACACGGCTCCGAGCAGACTCCAGCCCCCAGGACACCCGGGTCTGGCTGGCGCTTGCAGCCCCCCCTTGCTACTCAAATGAAGCTTTAAGGGTGCACGAAAGGAGGGTGGCGAGACCCAGCGCTRCTGCCTTGTCCTCAGCCCCTCCTGCACGCTCTGCCCTCTGCCACCAGCGTGAAAACCTGCCCAAACACAGCCCCGGCGTTACCGGGGGGCAGGTGGCAGCTGGGGGACTATCGGCCTCCGTTGCAGGTGGAGGTGCTGAAGCCCAGGTGAAATGACTTGCTTGAGATCCCAGAGTGAGTCAGACTAAAACAACCCTAAATTCCCAAATTCCACAAGGGCTTATTCCTTACACAGTGCTACGGTCCCGCTGCCACTGTGACACCTTCCTCACCAGTCACCGTCCTCACGCCCACGGTGCAGACGGAGGACAGGAGGATGCCAGGGCCAGCGCACAGCGGCTCACGCACGCTGTTTCAAAACGTGCAACCTGAACAGAACTGCCGCTAAATTACTTGGGTTTGAACGAGAGCAGAAGCAGGTGAGGAGATGGCTGCAACCAGGATGGTTCTAGCTCGCTGCTAGACATGTAGCGGCGCAGACGGGACGGCTCTCCTGAATTCCCGAGGATAGGAGAAGCCAAGAATATTTAAATCCTTTTTAAAGAATTTTAAATTAAAGGATTAAAACACTGGATCTGAGTTACAGATGACTAGTGCCCTAAAGCAGCCACTAACAAAAGCTTAAAGCTAATGAAACAATAAAAGAGCTTGAAAAATTCTAGTTTTGTTCTGTGTTAAGCAGCAAGACCTTTTTTTTTTTTTTAAGGTCCTTTTCCCCCTTTTTAGGATGCTGGTTCATTTTCATGCATCCTTTGCTGCTGCCCAAGACCCGCAGCAGGCTCGCACCTGGGTACGGCTCTTTCCCAAAGCCCGGGGATTTTCGGGCACTTCCCTGCGCGGCGCAGAGGCTGCGCGTGCACRCGTGGAGGCAGAGCCGGGGCCAGCGGGGAAACGCCGGTTCTGGATGTTCGGGACATTTGCTCTTTTGTGTGGTCCTGGGACGCAGTTTCATTCTCAGTTTGACGCGTGGAGGCGGTAGGGAGGGGAGTCCCGGTGGCTTTCCGGGGGTTACGGTGCCTCTGCCCCCAGGAAACCCCCGTGCCGGGAGCCTCTGCCGCGGCCAGAGCTCGGCCACAGCYGGGCAGCCGGGCGCAGGGAGCTGCTGCTCCGGGAGCTGCTTCCCCTGGGAAAGGCCGCTCTCGGCCACGGAGGATCCTGCTGTCACAAGGGTTCAATCTGCCCGGGAAGGTCGGTTAGACACAGTGGTTAACCCACTTCTGCCGCCCTTCCAGGTCCCGAACATCTCAGCCGCTCTGGTTACGAGCGCAGATAAACGCACGATCTCCCGTAGACTCAGCAGCTTCRCTCGTACCTGCAGAAGGGATGCGGCAGAGCCGTTATCGCCCTCCGTGCRGCACAGCCTCTCTGCAGGGCTTCAGGTCTGGCAGCGCGGGAAGCTCTGCTAGGCCAAGGGTTAATATATTTGGGRAAAAAAAAAACAAAACTCATTAACACTGGCAGGACAATTCCTGTTTCACTCGGACTCAGGGATTTCCCTCTGCAGCAGCTGTGTTATGGCAGTTTAAGCATGACAAGGACTATTAGCACAAACTGCCCCCCCCTTTTTTCTTTTTTTTTTGCCAAGAAATAAATCCCTTTCTGTTAGAGACGAACATGTTCCAGGTCAAACGCTCGGATGGTACAAATCAGTGCAGCTCCACCGCATTTAAGGAGACGGTAGCAGCAGGCATTGCCCAGGCTCCTGGCCCCTCGCTCCTGCAGGGCTTGTCAGTAAGTTTGAGCTGGATTGAAAAACGACGCTAGTTATAAAATTAGGAGAATCCTAGAAAATAATTTGCAGGGAAAAAGGCTTTTAAATGATGGCTTAGTTCCACCCCTTCTATAATAAGTAGCTTGGCTTGACAGTCAGGATGTTGGTTTTTAAAATTAACATGAACGGGAATGCTAGGACTCTGCCAAACGCTGCTCGGAGACCGTCTGCCGCGCGGGGGAGAGCTCTGCGGGCACCTTTGGCCTCTTCTAGCAGGAAAGCGAACCCTTCCCAAAGCACCCCAAACCTCACCCCCCCCCCGGGCTCATCTGCTCCCCAAACTCCTTTTTCCCAGGCGCTGCCAGGCTGGACTGGAGAAGACCTTGGGGTTTTCCCACCCCAAACCATCGGGTCCCCGGAGCAGCAAGAAACRGGGCACGGAAGCAGCAGGTCCAGCYGTGGGGCTGCCCCTTCCCGGCACCATCCGGCAGGAAAGTCGCTCGGCGGCTGCTCCGGAGCAGGCTGAGGCTTGGCTTCGGGCTCATGGCTCAGCTGGCAGACGTCACCTCCAGAAAACGCGCTGGAAAGGGAACCGGAGGAAGGGCGGCGAGCAGGGCGTTCCGGTTCCCATGGAGCGACAGGTTGGGGCAGGCGCTCGGAGCATCCTCACGGAGCGAGGCGAACCCGCCGGCTTGCCTGGGCAGTGGCCTCGGCAGCGCCCGTGCCGCAAAATCCTGCTTCCCGCCCTGGCCCCGGCCGGGAGGCATCCGCATTTCCCACCCGCGAGGCGCCGCCACCGTGCGCCTCGATAGCCGGCAAGCGGCTGACGCTGCCCACAACCACAGCGGATTACGGCTCCTCGTAAAACCCAAGGTCAAAAAACGGTAGGAAATTCAGAGCGTAATAAATACCCCTAAGAAAGGACGGGCCGCAGCCCCGGCGCAGCGCCGCGGGGCTCTGATGCATCTCTGTGCGTGTCCTGGCCAGGCATTAGATGGGGATTAACACGTTTCCCCCTGCATCCCGTTTCTCCCAAGGGAAGCGTCGGGCTCGTCCTTTCCAGGGCAGCTCCCACAGCTTCCAGCCGGCCGCGGCGCTCCCGCACGCTCCCCTGCCCGTCGCCTCGGCACCTCCGCACCCAGGACCGCCGTCGCCTCCTGCTCCTGCTCCTGCCGCCCAGCAGCTCCGTGTTAAAGGCCGGGAAAAAAGCCAGTGTCTCCTTATTTCAGACTTYCTGATTTCTCTCCTGCGGTTCTTACTGATCTGTAAATCGCCGAGCGGGACGGAGATCCCCAACGGCATCTAGACTCCCTGTGAAAAGGGCCCCAGGAATAATATACACCTCCAATCTCCCCCAAAGAAATTGCCTCTACGGAGGAAGCTGGGAGAGGTCAGGCAGAGCCTCGGAGGAACACGYGCTCCTGCCCTGCGGATTAACGGCAGAGGCAGCTGGTTCGGATTTCTTTTCATCTTTCACCCAAAACAAAAGGAAACATCCCTGCCTTCTCTTGYGGAGACGCTTTTGGAGAGCGCTCACGGGATTCATCTCTCCTGAGCTTTTGCCTCGGCATTCAGTAACACACCAGCTTAGGTGGACAGAAGTGTATTTTCAGCACGGCATCGCTCGGAGCACACGTGCGCTCATGACCAGACACAGAAACATCCCCCCAAAGGAGAAACCTCCCTTGGCTTCCCGTTCCTACGACCACCAGCAATCCCAGCACGTGGCTTAGGTGGAGACGGATCGACGGAAGCATGAGATGCTGCCGTGCGCAGCAGGCCTTCGCCGGCGCCCGCTTTCCCGCGCTGAGGTCTCCCACGTGAGCCCGTCCGGGGCCGGATCGGGCCTCTCGTCCATCAAGCGCGGTGTCTGAGCCACGTCAACAACCTGCTGGTCAAACACTCGCAGGCTCAAGGCTTGCAAACCACCTGAAGCTAATGCTGGTGAACTGTGCAAAAACGCTGGAGCAGAGAGGTGGGATAAGGAGAGTTCCCGAAACACAAACGTCGCGCTCTCCATTGCTCTCGACCCAAAGTGCCGTGAGTGTTCCCTTCGTGAAAAGCGCTGCTTGCTTCAGCAGCTGCAAATCCACCGCTTCTCTCAAATACCCGGCGCAGGAGCAGCCCCGCTTAACCTGCAGGAACAGAATCGAAGGATTTAGCCTAGAGGGGCCCCACYGCGATCTCCCGGATTCATGCAGCCCCAAAGCCTGGGCTAGAATTTGGGTCTGGAACCAACCTTTGAGCTTGTGCCTGCGTTTCCTGGTATAAGCTGTTCATATCAAAGCATACCAGACCTTTGCTTGTCCCCTTTCTTTATTCACAGTGGACACACTACAACAGCACAGTCAGTCCCTATAAAAGCATGTCTGGGTTGCAAGAGACCGAATCACTGAATTTCTTTTAAAATCSGATCTGAAGCTTTTTGAGATTTTGATATTCATACTGCTCTTTTGCATTAAGGTCCTCGAAAAAAGGTTGCACGGGGAAAGCACAAGATGGCTTTGTCGCCAATAGGATGCTGGCTTTTCCGTGGAGTATAACCCAGAAAGAGAAAGCATCTACTTCTCTGCAGCCATCAGCAGCTGACTGGGCAGAGCAGCACAGGAAAAATGCTGGAAACAGGGTGGTGGACATTAAATAGCATTTACAGAAGATCATGCTTAAACTTCCAAGAAAGATAAACTCCCTTGTGCTGCCAGACTATGATGTAAACTAGTATCGTTAAAACATCAGTGTGAACCACCCAGCACGTAGCTGTGGTTCTGCTCGGTGCCAAGCGCTGCTCTCCCTCGTCGCGGCTCCGGGGAGCAGGACGGTTGCTCAGACAGCGCGTCCAGCCCTGGCACGGCTTCCCGGAGCAGCACAGGCTCCGTCCGGGCGCCGGGGAAGCAAACGCAATGCTCAGGGCAGGATCTCCAGCTACGCTTACTCACTGCTTGATGATGCTGTTGTTGAACTGGAGGTTGCACGTGACCGATTTCATTTGCTCTAGGAGCTCCTGCATCCTGTTGGAGACGCAAAAAAGACCTTGCAAACCCGACTCTGCTTCCCAAAACTCACTGTTCAGAGGAGCAAGTGGCCAGAGACCCCGCGCCCGCACGGCCCCATCCRGCGGCGCTCCCTGCGCTGCTCCCGGCCGGCTCTGGCTGCTTCTCGCCAGCCGCCCGAGGACTTACCTAAAAGCCATGTTGTGGTGTGCCTGGTTCAGATGAGCAGGCGAAGGGGCCGGGGCCAAATGCCGTTTCTCCGGCAGGACTGTCTGGAGAAACTTGTCCAAAGCCTGCAGAGACAGGGAGGTTGGCGGTTCGCTGCAGGCAACGTGCTGCTTCCTACGGTCTAATCCCTGGGCCCTGCCGCACGCGGGTCCCCCCGCAGCCCTCCAAGCACGGAGGGCTTCCCATGGGAAGAGGGGCTGACGAAACGCCCCCGGGAAATTGTGCACGCATGGGTATGCCCAGCACATCCACCCCGTCAGGACAAGCAAAAAGCAAAATAAAACAACCAAGGATCAGGGCATCTGCTAGGTGCCCGTACTGGAAAATGCCAGATAATCCATCATAAAAACCGAAGGCGGAGCATCATCTTTCCTGCTGCTGCAATCTCCTGTTTATGTGAGTACGGACGGATTACTTACCGACAGGCAGCCATTTGGCTAAGGGTGCCACTGCCGAGGATCTACCCATCCCTTGCTCTGCTCGGCAGGAGAAACCAACACCCAGCAACACCGCGCAGCCGGATCACCCACAAAAAACTGCAGCGAGTTGTTTAGAAACAGCCCGGTGAGGAGAAGCCTCTAGGTTTCTCCGCGTACGTGCCCGCTCACGCACACTGCAGAAGTTAGGAGCGAGGAGCCTTACGGCAAAGCCAGGGAAGCCCGCGGTGCGGCCGGCGAGCACCTACGTGCTGCAGGCTGTCCTGGCACTCCGTCATCGTCACGCTGCAGGCGCTGATGCAGTTGCTGAGCCTCTTCAGATGCTTCTTTATCTCACAAACTTTCCTAGCGAGAAAAAAAAGGCAACAAAAATGCCAGTCAACRTTTAGCAGCAATGTGGATGATTCTTTTTTTTTTTTTTGTTTGGTTTAATTTTGCATTGCTTTCTGCAAGCCATACCAGATTTAAGTTAAAATCCTAAAGGAAAGCAAATGGGTCACAACAGTGTTGTAATTCCAGCTGCAACTCTGTTAATAGCCRCTGCCAGCGAGGCTATCCAAACAGCGCTAACAGCAAGCTAATTAGGAAAAGCAGAGCTTATAAGAGAGGTGGTGCAAGTCCATGACTTCTGCATTCAGCAATGCACGGGCTGCTCTTCTGTCCCCTACGAGAGCTTCCACTCTAGAAGGCTACCTGGTTCCTATCAATGCTGGCACGCTCTGCTTCAGATTCGAGGCTCATAAAGGCTGGAAAGATTTGCCAGCCCYTAAGTGCCCCGGAGCCCCTTCTCCGCGGCCCGTTTGTGCACAGGCAATATTGCCCAGCCGCGGCAGGAAGGCACGAAACGCCCCACCTTGCCGGACCACTGGCCGCACCGGGGCTGGCACGGGGCAGCCTCAGCTCTGAACCTGCCTCGGCCCTTCGGGGACCGAATCCGCTATTCCCGCAAAACGCAGGTGCCCGAGGGCGGAGGCGCTGTCTGCCCTGCAGGCGACACGATGCATAAAAAGATTTTGGTTTGGTTTGGCTCAAAAAAAAGGAAAGTATTTAAGGTGAACGGTCCACCTCCAGTCGCCAGAAAAACACCCACCACACCACAAACCCTAGCTGCTAGCAGGAACGGACTCAAAACAAGGCCATTAAAGCTGAAGTAAAAATAAATTAAAAATATCCAGCTGTGACTCACAATACGTTCTCCCCAAGGACAGGAAAACAGATACAAAAATATTCCGGGAAAACATGAAGAGTCTTTTTTCCCCTCACGAGCAAAGACAGAAGTCCGGCTCCAGCGCAGATGGGGTTAATGCGCTGCGTGGATTCGGTCCGGGCTTTCTGCACCGGAGGAATTTCACTCCGAGAGAAATCGCTCACTGGAGTCAACGGGAGATTTAACTGCGCCGTGATTAGAGGCGGCAGGAGAAAAACTTCGACCACGTGCAACAACTTCAGCCCCCGAAACGTAGCCGTCGGCCGCGCGGAAACCCACAGCATCCCCAGGCTGCAGGGGCCGAGAGCGAGGAACCGGTCGCGGGGGCTGCGGGAGCGGCTACAGCACCGTCCCCCGCGCTGGGGGACCCTCTAGGGCGCTTCGAGTCCAACGTCTGGCCCAGGAGCCCCCCTCCATCGGAAGTCCTACGCGGGTCTGCTCCACATCAAAAACTGGGGCCGGGTCAAGAGCAGGTTTTAGTGCTAAGGCATTATAGAAAATCATTCTTTTTCCGCCCACTCTCAAACCCAGAGGAATAGATGATCTGCTTTAAAAGCGACCTTGCAATAAAAATCCAATTTCTGCAACATCCTCTTCTAACCGCCTCCCCCTCACTCCTGTTCTTGCTGCTGTAATAGTCAGTGGATTGCGCTCAATCACTGCAAGGCAATTTGCTCTTTGCATTACTCCCCAAACACCGTTTAACATAACGTCATTCCCAGTAAGTAGATCTCTGTCTCAATAGCGATTTTGTCCTGATACAATAACCTCTCCCAGCCAGAGCACGGAAACCAGCTGCCTGAAGTGAAGCTGCAAGTTTGCTTTGGCAGGGTTTGGGCTTTTTTTAAACTTAGAACAACAGGGCAGAAATACGATTCACAGGATAAGAACCAGAGTATGCAGAATTTTTCTTCATAGTCACGTAGAGCTTCTTCTTTAAGGTCTTACTACCTCTTTATGAGTCCCTCGGTAGTAGTTACCTGCATCTCCACCCACATCCCAGCACTAGATCAATACCGGAGAGCATCAGGAGCCCAGAGAGGTTGTTCGAGGGTGATGGGAAGCCCCTTTCCTCCGCCGCCGGGACCCCTTGGGTCCGCACGCGCAGGGGCTGCTGGCGGCTCTCGCTGCGAAGAAAAGGAGCACCCCGAAACCTGGGGGGTGACACCCAAGGCAAGGGCTGAGCAGGGCCGGTACCTCATTCTGYTCCCATGAAGAGCCAGGACCTCTTGGTACTTCTGCACGCAGTCGTCCTGGAAAATCAGCAGAACCTTCCTGGCCAAATGCCCTAAATTCACCCTAAGGAGAGGAGAGAAAAAGCGGGAAGGGGACAAATGTTATTTCTTTATATGCATGAAAATAAACAGCGTAGTTTAAATAACAAGAGGCCTAAAGCAGGCTCCAGAGTGGAGCRTGAGGGGTTGGACATTCAGCAAGGGATTTCGCTTCAGTGTTAAAGACAAAACAAATCCAAACTAAGACAAGGAGAGCAGGGAAAGAGGGAGATTTTCTGAAGGGCCTGCGGGACCCAGGTGGACACATCCTCTGGAAAGCCAAACYGGATTCGAGGAATCTTTGCCCTATGCTTTAAGGCACATGTCCAAGGTTAGTGAAAAGATCAGTTAAGAGAAAGGATCAGCGCGTTATATTTCAATATCCCTAGTAAATATTAAAGTGTATCTTTTATTTTTTGCACRTGTTAAATTCCCCTGGCTTCAGTGGAAACTAAGAGGAGAATTTTTAAAGGTATAAAAGGCACTCAGACACTTAATTCCCACTGAAAATTAAGTGTATACGTAAGCACTGTCCCAGACAAGGACACTTCCTAAATTAGTATCTCAGCGAGTAAATGAGGCATAAACTGAGTAAAGTATTGTGGGAATAGATAGCCCGAAATGGGCTCATTCCTTACAACCCCATGCAGGGATTTAGACGCAACGGCAACTCGCTGCCCCCAGATGTGCGCAGGTTTTCTCACATCTTTGCCTGAAATCGTTTGCAGCGTGAAAAATTCCGCTACGAAAAGGCCTGCAGCCACGAACRGCCACAGGAGCCACTTGCAGGTGCCTGCTCCCACCGTTAGTGGCCCCGAAACCTCTCACATCTTCTTAAGGTTCGATCAGAAACGCGAAACACCTAGCCGGCCTCGATTTTGGGCTGGCRGCCGCAGGAGGGGGAGAGGGTTGTTACTTACTTATCCAGCTTGTGTATTTGCTCCTCGTTGTAGCCCAGCCCTGGGGGAGGAAAGACAGCGGTCACTTGCCGGGAAGCGACTCTGCACGGTTTCACGTTCGTAACTTGATAAACGGGTAATTGCACGATACACCGCGAGATCGCCCAAGGGGCTTCTCGGAGGCAGCGGCACCTGGAGCCCCAGGGTTTTTGTCAGGGCACAGAGATAACTGCTAGAAACAGCAAACTGAAATAACTACTTTTTGCGCCAGGTCATTACTGCTGCGAAGGCAAGAGATGCTCTTTCCGCGCCGCGCTCGGAGGCCTCTCGCGAGAGCCGTGATCGCCCGCGACTTACGCAGACACTTCCTGGCCTTCTTGAACTGCTTGTGGATGAGCTGCATCTTCTCCAGGCAGCACTCGATCTGCTGGATGCTGCGAGAGGGGACAGAGATTTCGGCAGGAGGCCGACGGGAGAACGGGCGTCCACGTCACGCGCTCCCAGCCGCGACTCTATCTCAGCGTGGACATCACCTTCTCAGCACATCTGCCCCAGCTGGGTGGCTATTCGGACCCGAGCTGTATCGGTACTATTCAGACCAAGCTGTATGGGTACCGTAACACATCCCCATCGCTCCCRAATGCAACAAACTGTCCCCCCCCAACAGCAGCGTCAGTCTAATACGAAGCGTCTCTGAAGCTGAATGCCGGGGACTAAAGTTAGTGAGCATCTGCACAGTACGACTACATCATCTTGGTCCTCCCTTCACCTAGAACATGGGTTTGGATTGCTCCGAAAGCTTAAACAGAGACGGATGGCAATATTAGAAGAGCCCTGTGTCTGTAAAGGGAGCGTGGTCCAGGGGAGCGGATCTGGGCGATGTCTAGAGCCCCAGCTTTATTCCTAGCTCTGTTCCTCAAACCTTTTTTTTTTTTTTTTTTTTTTTAACCAGTAAAAAGGGAGAGTACAATAAAACCGTGCAAAAAATTGCTGGTATAGGCAATGCCAATCTTGAAGCTTTCAGATTTTTTCTCTGAACTCCAGCGCCTTTGAAAAGCACTGCGATGGGGAAAGGAAATGATGCAGCAGCCCCCTGCATCAACAGCACTGCCAGCGCACAGCTGCTGCCGTAAACGAGCACGTCGGCGTGAAATACGAACACGCCGCAGCTACGGGCCGCTGCCGCTGCGCGTGTCGGCGGATCTCTGTGAAGGCTGCGCCAGGCAATATCTCACACGTGCAAAGGGCTGTTAGCAGCTGTGTTTACCCTGAGCCGTTATGGACTGCCACTCGCGAGCATGCAGCAACATCTACTGAATCAAATCTGAAAACAGTAAAATGTTGACAGCAATTTCAATAAAGCTGGCTCTACAAACCTTTTATCTTCGTGCGCTTGCTGCCTGTGCTTCACCAGCTCAGCCAAAATGCCATCCAGCGTCCCCTGGTAATCAAAGATGTCGTGGGAACACTGCGAGAGATCCTCCACCACCTGGGGAGGGAAAAGAGGGATTCGGGCAGGTCCTTTGCGCAGCCGGAGCCGGCCCGGTCCCGTGGGCTCCCCTCAGACCTGCGCGCGGGGACTCACCGCCTGCAGCCTTGTCTTCACCCCGCTCAGCTCCTTCAGCGCCGGCATCCCACCGTCCCCAGAAACGGTCTCGTACCTGCCGAAAGTCAGAAGGCAAAAGTGCCTTAAACAGCAAATAAGCCGGGGCAGCCATTGCCTGGGCAAAGGAAAGACGTCGTTTGGCGGAGGCAGCATTACGGTCCCGGAGGGGAGTTTGGCTCCAGTTGGATCGTGCAATAAGGGCGAGTTCAGGGTACCGAATCCCAGCCGCAAGGTGCAAAGTGCTGATCCGGTTAAAACATGCCTTATTGTACCCAATTTGTTCGAAAATTGTCAACTTCGTATGAGCAGGCTTTACACCAGATCAGACGTTGTCTGTCTTCCGGCAGCTGCCAGGAAAGCGTGAAGCCGGGAGGAACGCCGCRCTCTGGCTAAGTCAGCAGAAAGACGCCTGATCCAGACCATACTAGAAAGGATGGAGAAGCCATCAGCATCCAGATGCAGTGTTAGTGATCCTGGAATTACAGCCCTGCACTAATTCTGCTGAAACCAACGGGAACCCTGTGTCCGTATCTTTTTAGATGACACGGAAATTAAGAGACTTGCTAAATTGAAATGAAGGGGGAATAAGAATCCAACAATTCAGCATTTTCCACTACAGCAACAATAAAAGGAAAAAGCAGCAGCAATACAACTGTGGGTTACTTAAGATAACGTGGGCTTAGATTTCCCCCAGGCAGTACTGGATGCATCTGGTACATGCTAGGATCATCCGAGGTTCCCCTGTAATTTAGTCTCTGATGAATGTTCCATTAACGAAGCCTCTTAAATGGAAATAAAAGACATCTCATCGCGAACAGTGTGGTCAGGCTGGATGCCGCCTCAGTGGAAACACACTGTAATGGGCTAGAAACTGGGGGATTAGAGACAGCAGGAACCCACGAAGTCGCCCTGTAGCCAGAGAGCTAATTCCAGGCTCACGAGAAACTGGAGATTGATAATTAAAGAATGAAGCAAAGAGGGAGAAAAAAAAGCACGGGGCTCATTTCCTAGTCTCCACATACAGTGAAAAACTCTTTTACATTCCAGCTGCCAGTTTACTCCTGGAATTTTAGTTATTTCTGATTATTCAGGCACCTTTGAGAGCCCCGTATCTTATCTGCAACGTCCTGATGGCCACAAGAGCCTCTGGGTTTGAAAGGCAGCCGAAAACCGCGTGCGTCCTCCTCCGGGCTGCGACGCAGGGATGCACGAGGCCACTGCCGGCACCTGCCTGGCGCGCTGCCCGCGCTACCCAGGACCGCGAGACCCACCTCGTGAAGCCACACTTACAGCACACGGGTCTTCACCTCCGTAAGCTGCAAGCAGGTGAGCAACGAAACGGCTCCTCTTCTCTGCTCCAAAATCCTCGAGCACTCGCTTTTCAGGTTGCCGCTGCCAATGGAGAAAACAGCCAGTCCCACGCGCGCTCCCGGCAGCCAGACGCGGCTCCGGAGCTGGCTGACGCTCGGCAGCCGGACGTCCCCCCAACCCCAGCTTGGTGCCTGTGGCTCTCCTTGGGCCGCTCGTGAAAGCGAGGGGCAGAACATGAAAAACGGGTGCAATGATGGGGTAGCAGGGCTTTTTCCTGCTGGGCGCTGCTCAGACACGACGCGAGAAGCTCCTACCCCAAAGGAAGTCAGTAAGACAGTGAAAATGCATAATAATAATAATAATAATAATAATAATAATGCTGTTCTCCTCAGCATCTCCTGAACTGAAAATAGTGACTCAAGGTAAGGAGCAGGCATAGGAGCATCCGCACACCACCGAATGGTATCTACCTAGAGGTCCTCAGCCAGCCCTAGCTGCGTCTCTCGTGCTTGCACACGTAGCACTGGCACGGGAGAAGCTCCAGCTCGTTGCATCCCTCCAAGCACCGTTGCGGCAGTGCAACGAGTAAGGACACACGGTGACACTGCACCGTCTGCAGCAGCGCTTGAAAACCCTGCGCTTTCAAGTTTTAACTCTTAGCGCAAACCTCTCCGCAAAACGGGAAGGAAGGAAGCGTCCCCTGCTCGGCCGCCCCAGGGCGGTGGCTTTCGGCACTTACGCGACCCAGTGAAGCCCCCTCAGCACGAGCTCCTGGCAGCGCAGCAGCGAGCGGGCTATCCACAGCGTCCGGTGCGCGGCGCCCACGGCGCTCTGCAAGGCAAAGGGGCCCCTGCCGGCATCTGCCCCGTCGCTGCCCCGGGGGGGGGGGGCTGGGGGGCAGCGGGGCAGCCCCACACCTACCTTCGCCGTGCCGCAGTCAGCTACGACATCCACCTTGGGGAAGAACTTGGGGAACTCGAGCGCCGCTGCGAACAGACACACAGCGGCGGTGGAGCGCGGGAGGAGAGGGCCGGCGAGCCCCCCGCTCCCTGCCGGACCCCGGACCCCGGCGCCGAGCCGCCGCTCTTCCACGGATCCACAGTGACATCTCGTGCCTGCTCAGGCAAACCGCCGAGGCGGCTCGGCCCCGGCTCCCGCGCTCGAAGGAATTGGGGCCCAAAAGCACCCTCGGCGCCGGAGGCTTGGCTCGGCTTCCCGCGCTACTTCCGAAGGTGCTCGGCACGAGAAAACCCCACTGGGGCCGGAGAGCAAAGGGCACCCAGAGAACGTGTGCATGGGGAAACTGGACCTGCAACCTCCTAATCCCGCGCCAGTGCCCTAACCCCCGTGCTTTCTGCCGCGCTGGGCTCCACGAGAGTCTGTTAAGGAAGACGATTCAAGCAAATCTCTCTGCTGGAAACCACCATCGGGAGACTGAACTCCCTGCCTGGGCTGGGAACACCGCGATGCATCGTGAAGCTAAGGGTACTCACGATCTCTGTATCTCACTCCTACCAGGTCTTCTGGCTCAGCGCTCAGCAAGGTCAGAGGGTTATTCTCCGTGGTCTGGCAGAAACTATGAGCTTGTAAGTTAGGATCCAATTCATACAGATGGCCTTCAAAAAAATATTCTTGATGGTGAGGGGCTATGTTTGTTTGTTTGAATACAGCGTCTAAAAATTTGGTGGTACTAAAATGAAAAAAAATAAATAAAATAAAGGATAGGGAACGAGAAAGGAGATGAGCACCCAGATTTCCATTGCTTTAGCGGCTGCCATGGTCCCACGGGGTCAGCAGGGCCTCTCCGACAGTCTCGCTGGGGCACTCTGGGCCCCTCTCAGCATGTGGCTAGCCGCCGCCGAGCACCAGCGGCTCACAGCTAATGCACAGCCGGGGAAAGGCTGCTTTGCACCTGTTTTTTCATGCTGTTTGGTAGGGATGGGGTGCTTTGTTTCAACYGGCTTTAACTACGATGCAAAGAGAACCAGGGCTTCCCCCAAGTTCACGTACTGAAACGAGGAGCGGAGGCTCCCAGCTCCTGCGTTCAGTGCCCGAGTTTGCTTTTAACAAGGCCCTTTCCTGAGGTGTCCTTACGTGTTGTGGGAGTGGATGTAAACGCGATGCGAGGAAGCCTGCTGCAGGGAGAAGACATCCACCACGATCCTGTGCAAAATATCGCTGGTTTCTGCAAAAAACTGGTCAAATCCCCAGCATTTCTCCTGATCTGCCTCCAGGATATTAGCCAAAATTGGTATAAGCTGGACCTTCAGCCCCCTGCAGCAACAAGAGGAAGACAGGAAGAGTTGTTTTTACATACTGGCAAACCCCTTAGCCGTAAGCGTGGTGACGTGCAGGGCCTGGGACTGGAGTGGTAGCCCCTGTTTTGCAACGGGGTCTCTGTACCAAACGAGTCACTGCCCTGTTTTATGCCCCCTTTTTCCAGCTGTAAAAGCAGGACCATCTCTGGTCAAAGAGCTGTGAAATCTCCAGGTGAAAAGCTAATCTGCCTCATTAAGAATTCGCACACAGCATGACTGAGATCAGCTACCCGCTGCCGTCAGTGCGGTTGTCCAAGGACGCAGGATTTATGGTGTGATCCAAAGCCTAGGTGGCCCGGGGCAGCGTTGGCCACCCTGGCGAGGGACACTCACGCAGAGAGTCGGCACGTGGCGGGCAGCTCGTAACTCCACTCGATGGTCCCGTTCTCCTGCCTCTGGACCCCTGCGATGGCTCCAGGAGGTTTCTCCGTGGTAATTTTATGCCTGTTGAAAGGAAGCTGGTTGATTTGTCCTTGCTGGTGACCCAGGCTGAGTGACCTCCAGCTGGGCACTACATCCCTTGGGTGCAGCAAACGGATGGGTGGGTGCAAAAAGGGAAAGGGGCAGCAGTATGAATGGGCTGAGGAAAACATGATTTATGAGAAGAAAAAATAAATGGAGAAAACATGCCAACAATCCAGCGCAGCGCAGGGAGCTAAAAYGTACTTCTAGTATTAAGTCCAATAGCCTTGTATGCGGATGCAATCCAACCAGAGGCTCGGGAGCTTCTGGCTGTGCTAGGATGCAGGAATAGCAGAGCCATCGCGGCTGGCATCATGGCTCACCAGGAGCTCTGCAGTCGAAGCATGCAGGCTTGCACGTRCTCATCCACTGCCAGGTTCTCCTCTGACAACTCCAACCACCAGTTACAGCCCCAACATCACCTAGGCCAGCGGCACGAAGCCCTCTGAAACTGCTGCCTCACTGGATGTGCTACCTACATGATCTCTTTGYTCCTGCGAGGTCCGCCAAAGGGGATGAAGGGGAGGCTGCCGGTGGCAGCGTGGTAGAAGGTCACTCCAATGCTCCACAGATCCACAGTCACACCATAAGCCTTCTGCTGAGGTTTCCGCAGAACYGCTCTCTCGTACATATCTGGGTGCTAAAGGGATGAAGCAGAGAGCACAGACTGCCAATGGATCCACAAGKCCTACAGCAAGTGTCAAGCCTTGGATGCTGAGATTTAAAGCTATCTGATCATGTTGGCTTCTTCTATTTCTGGATCCTCAACGCAAAACATCTCCTGTAACTTTATAATGAAAATGCTGAGCACCCATCTCTGAAAATCCGGCCCCTTGCAAGTTTGCCTCTCCACATCGCTTGTTATCTCTAAAAGGTCCTCCAGCTGTTAGATGGAGACGGACTTCCATGGCATGCATGTTAAGCTGTGCTGATAAAAAGCCCTTTATCAATCGATGAGGATTACACGAGAAACCCAGTGTTTCTCCTCCCTTCTCTCATGAAGGTGGCTCAAACCTGACTCGGGGAATGGAGTTTGGCCTCCGTTATGTTGGAGCAAGTTAACACGTTCCCCCAGGACTCCCCGGGTCAGCAGAACGGTGTCATGCTGTACTCACAAGATATTCCTCTGTCCCATAGACAGACACAAACTTTTCATCATCATCTAGCTCTCGGGCAGCCCCAAAATCTGTCAATTTATAGATGCTCTGCCCGTCTTCTCCCATCAGTCGCATGATGTTCCCAGGCTTGATGTCTCTGTGGACAATGCCGTTCTCGCGGAGGTGGTTCATACCYGCCACTAGGAACAAGGTGGGAAGATAGTGTTTGTGGGTAGAGCCAGATCAGTTTGCTCAAGCTGGATTTGATTAAAATGCAGTCGTGTTAGCAGGACTGGAGATGAAAACAGCCCCCAGGGCAGCTTTCACGTCAACCAGGACCAACGTGACTTTGGGAGAACAGAGAGGGGGAATAAGCACATGGTAAAGCAATGTCCTCATGGTCCTCTGGTCATGGGACACAGCCCGTTGGCCACTGCTGCTTCCTAGAGGAGGGGTCTGTAAAGAGAAATCCTCCAGCTTCTTTGGAAAGCAGAGAGCTCAGAATTAGCATCCTTTTGGAGGTGCAACTTCTGACCTGCTCAGGCAGGCTGGTCACACCGACAGTGCCAATGTCCGACAGCCTCCGGCTGATGCCTACGTGCTTTCACCGGGACTGCTGGTGGCAGCAGGATGCTGCAGAGGCCTGGTCCCAGACCGACAGCTTTTCAGGTCTGGGTCGCCAGCTCTCACCACGCCTGTGTTCGCAGTGACAGACAGCTGCTAAGAGGTCTCCTGCCTCAGGTGGGATGAGCAGGGGACCATCACAGCTCCGATACTCACCAACACACTGCAGCACTATGAGAAACTCGGACTCGGACAAGCCGAAGGCATTGGCTGGATCTTCTAGCACATTCAGCAAGCTCCCGCTCGAGCAGTACTCCATCACCAGCACCTTCTGCTTGCTGGTTCCCTGCGTTGGGGAGCAGAGAGGAGAGGCAGTCTAGCAGCGGCGTCCCAGTAAGGAAGTGCTCAGTGACAATGCCCAGGCCCCCATCCCAGTCTGCGTGGCCTGTCCCACACCAAGCAGGACAGGGCCCCGTCCTTGGTCAAGAGGTCCATGGGTTCATCCTGCTCAGACAAACCAGGAGATCGCTGGAGAACACAGGCAGGAGTCGCTCTCCTCCCCAACAGGTGCTCAACACATAACCCCAATCCTAAAAGAAAGGTGGGGGCCACACGGGTGGGTGACACCATATCAGCTTCCAGGGAGAGGGGAGCAGCATCGAGCTGATGTGAAGAGCCGCTGAAGGTGAGRACACCTGGCTTCTTCTGAATTACCCGCCTGGTCTGTCCCTTCAGCAAGTCACTTCGACGCTCCAGCCTCTGCTTTCTCAACATTCCTGGTCCCCCTAATGCCAAAGGGCTGGGAAAGGTTTGATAATGAAGCAAACGGGACGGAGGCAGGAGGAGAAGCAGTTACCAGGGACAGTTCCCAGCGCAAGGATAGACACCGTCTATCTTGCAGCCCAAAACCAAGTCCCCATCCCAATATCAGCGAAGTCGGCACCACCGGTTCCCGAGGTGAGGTCAGCCTTACCGTCTCCTCCACGGCAAATAACTTGACAATGTTCTTATGGTTCAGCTTCCTCAGCATCTCGAACTCTCTCATCTGAACCTCCTGCGGCCTGAGATAGCTGGCGTTATTAAAGACCTTCACAGCAACCAGCTCTCCTGATTTCTGGGCAAAGAGGAAGAAGAGAGCAAGAAAAATTGAGGTCAAAACATTGTCTTTTGCCCCCTGCATCAGCATCACCTGGAGAGAAGGAAGGGAAGATGCGGGACAGGAGTCACGCAGGGGCTCCCACTGCCATGGGCCCAGGGAGGGAGACGTGGGAAGCTGCTCGGTTTCCTCGTGGGAGAGGAAAAATGGAGCCAAAGCAAAAGGGGGAGATTTTCCACAGCCCGGAGGGAGTCAGTCGCCCAGAGCCCCTGCTCCTTGATTTGGTTCCCAGTGACTCCCCAGCCTGACACCCCCGCGCAGGCCCGTCCTGAATAAGGCGGCTCCGTCATTGCTGGCACATCCCAGCCTTAAAAGTAAACTACGGCAACGACACCGTTTGTTTTCTTAACAGGCTTCCCTCGGCCTTTGTCTTCTCCATTGCACAAGCAAAACTGCATTATTCACCTCATCTGCTTCCTGCCTCTGAAGCTCGTGTGCTTAATGCAAACATGTTTACTCAGCTCTGTAAAAAGTTTATGGCTAGATCTGAGGCTGTGACCTCCCTGCCTGCTTCTCGTAGGAGAGAAACGTTTTCAAATCACCCTGGAAGCCAAGCCTCTGTGCTCGCCCGTGCGGAGGCAGCTTGTTTAACGCACTTCAAAGGCCAGGGAAACCGAGACTCCCTACTCCAATCCTTGCAAGTGTTTGCATGAAAAATGCAAATCAGCACGGATGGGGTTTTCAAAACCGCTGGGCATTCCCCCTAAAACAGCTTCCCCGCTGCGATTCACGGGAGCGTGAAACAGGAGCAGCGCGCGGCGCAGCGTCCCGAAATCTCAGCCCGCACCTTGTGCCTGCAGCCGCCCTTGCAGCGCAGCCCGAGCCGGCGCCGGGAGCGGGCGAGAGCCCGGGCGAAGCGCAGGAACGGGGGCCGCCCCAGGCGACGCGGGCTGCGAGCGCCGGGCTGCTCCCGGGGGGCGCGAGCATCCGCCCCGGGCAGGAAGCCAGGCGACACCGAAGCCGCCGCCGCCGCCGCGYGCCCCGGCTCACCTTATTGCGCGCCTTGTACACGCAGGCCGTGGCTCCCTGGCCCAGGACGTCCTCGGTGTGCCAGAGGTAGTTGGGGGTGCTCTGCATCTCCGGCCCGGCGCCGCTCCCCGGAGCTGCGAGGTTGGGAGAAGCAAACCCGTCACGCCGGCAGGGGCGTCCCGGCCCCGGTGCTCCCCTTTCCAGCTCCGGAGGGAAGGGGAACCCCGTCCCGCTCGGCTCCCCGCAGCCCCGGCCGAGCACGCGCTCGTGCACCGCGGCCTCGGYGTTTCAGCGCCTCCGGAGCCCTTATCGCCTCCTGGGAAATCCCGCGTGCGGACTTGCCCCCCTCGAAGCCCGCTCGCGGCCTCCTACCTCGCCGGCGGCGCAGGGCTGAGCACGGCRGCGGGGAGCGCGGCTCTGCCCGGGGCGCCCTGCGGCCGGGACCCGTCCGGACCGGCAGCCAAACCCGGACAGATGCAGAGCGCAACCAGACGCGGAGCTGCAAGGTGGAGCGAGGCGCCTCCCCCCGCAGGGGCCGAGGCCTATAGGATTGCAAAACCAGCGCTGCGAGCACCAGCGCGGGCAGAAGAGGAAATGCTCGGCTTCCTGCTCAGAGACGAAAAATTCCCCAAGYTGCAGCCATCCCCGCTCGCACGCAGCCTCCCGGTGCCAGCTCCGCTGATTCACCGGCCGATGCCAGGCAGGGGCAGCGTCCCAGGGGCAGGACGGACTCTGCCAGCAGCAAAAGGTGCTGAGCACCGAGAGACCCCCCCCCGTCCAGCCCAGGGCGGGAGTTGTTGGGACCCCAGTCCAGTGCTGCAGCGAGTCACCCCACTCCCGCAAGCCACGACGCCACTGCAAAGGGCTTTTGCAAAGCCCCTGGGTGCTTCCGAGGGCGATCCCGTAGCACCGGGAAGGGTTTGGTGTGGAGATGGCCAGCGACAGCAGGGCTTCGTCCAAGTTGCCTCCGCAGGGAGACGAGTTCAGCTTTACAAGCTGCTTTGCAGAAGCAGCCGGGACCCGGCGTTTGCCCCATCCAGTTGCAGGGATGGCTCCAAGCCGTGGGCCAAAACCTCCCGCTTGTGCAATAGCGCCGCGCTCGCAGCACGGTTTCCGAAGGGTTTCCTCACCTTGAGACGACAGAAATATTCAGCCAATCTGAATTAACGTGAAACACATCTGCAACATTTGGGGGTTCCTAAAGACCCCGAATTCAGCTGGGCCCTGTCGACAGCACCACCGAGAGCACCGCCGTGCTGGAGCTCAGCAGGGCGACCCGGAGCCGGAGGCAGCCTTGAGCCTGACCCTGACCCAGGTAAGCACTGTAACCGCGCAAAATAAATGCAGAAGAGGGGAGAGGAAGCAGGCGCAAATAAAACAAACGCACCAGCTCCATCCAGCAGCCACAAACCCAGSCCCACGCACGCAACCCACAGGTAAGACCGGGTCCTGGTGCCTGCGAACGCTGCCGCGGGGTGTCAGCGCCGAGCACCCGGCAGGGCAGAGAGGATCCAAAATCGACACGAAACTTCCCTGTCCGGGCGCAAACTCTGCCCCTAAGCCGGGTGCTAAGCGCAGCAGGGCTGGCTGAAGCCTGGCTTCACTTCTCGGCTACCCGAGACGGGCTGGCGAAACGCAGGAGAGCCGGGCAGGCTGCCCCTCTCGCGGGCACCGACCGTCCCCTGCCCCGGGCTTCAGCGCTTACCAAAGGGGCGTTTGCAGAACAGCGCCGGGTAACAGAGTCCACGACGYGCTGCAGCTACAGGCGTGAAATAGGTTTAACCAGGTGAAGCTTTAAATCATCGAGATTAGCGCTGTCGTTTCGCTGGGGCTCAGCTTGCTGGGAGGGACCGGGACCGGGTGACTTTCTGAAGTCGCTTCCAGCCCAGTTTTCTCAGCGTTTAGCAATCGCTTCCTTCAGCCAGCGTTTGTCCCCCTGCAAAACAGACGATCCCGCACCGGCCGCTCCACGCCTGCAAGTCCGACGGGTCRCCTCGGGGTGCCGGGGCCATCTCCGGCTGGAGAGGGCTGAGAAGCCTTCCCCGGGMGGGAAAAGAGGCGGCTCATTTCCGAGCTCAGCCCCCCACCCCGAAATCCTGCAGAAGCGGTTCGGACAAGGGAGACGCGCGAGTGCGAGGCGCCGAGGGGAAACCCCACGCGAGTACCTGGGGTTTGCTCTTCGCTCCCGCTGCGCGGATCGCTGCTCCGGCACAGCCAGCCCGCGGGACCCGGAGCCGGCGCCTCTGACCCGCGTGGCCCCATCCCGCACCRGGGCCACTGCTCCCGGGAAAGATGTGCCGGGAAGCAAAAGCCACCGGTCATGTGATCCAGCTCGCCGCTGCAAAAAGAAAGCGAAACAAGGACTTTTAAAGCCAGAAAAGTCAGAACTGCGGCTTTTTAGAGGCGGCTCGTATGTGTTGCTTCAGCTTTCACAGGTGGATGAGCAGACTCGGGCTAGCGAGGGGTACAGACAGACAGGAAGGAAACAATTAAAACGCTTTATAMTGCTAAAAAGAGAGAGCTTTCCCACGGTGCTGCAGGTCTCTCTGCGCAGCTCGTCAGGGGGGTGCCCAGAGGAGAAGCCACCGCTCCCTCGGTGCCAGGATCGTGCCGGACAAACCGCCGGAGCCTCGCACCCACCGACTTTGTGGTCACAGCCGCAGGGCAGCTCCGCTGGGCTCRGACGTCGCCTTCCCCGTTTGCACGGCCTGGCTGCACCCGGAGACCCTGGCTACATCCCRCAGGGAGACCCCGCGGGCCTGGGTCCGGCTCCGACCTCCGCCTTTTCCCCCGTAACAGAGCCCAGCTCCTTCCCGACTCCCTTCTCCCTCCTTTTCTCCCTGCTTTTAAATCTTACGGCTCATTTTCTTTCTGAGGTCACCACAACAGCAGATTTTATCCGGTTTGCACGCCTGTCTTCCACCCATAGAGAGCAAAAACGCACCCTCGAAACTAAGCTTAGCCTAAAAACAAGCGTTCCAGGGGGTGGCAGCAAAGCCTCAAAAACCCAGGTGCCGGCGGGGCCTTGCCTGGCGCGGGGCCTTGCCGGGGTCGGGGGCACCCGCAGCCCCCGACGGCAAAGCCGCCTCCGACGGCGCAGCCGAGCGCGGATCACGGCGGCGCGAGCGACGGCACCTCGTCCCGCTCTCGCTCGGGAAGCGCCCAGGGAAACCCCTCCGCAAACGCCCGGCAGCCTCCCCTCGCGGCATTCACCCATTCCTCACTTGTTTTTAACCAGAAAACAAAATGGGATGGCTTGCGAGGGAGGGAGGGAGGGAGGGAGACCTATCCGCAAACTGGGAGAAATGATGCGATCAGAAGGGTTTAAGGGGTTACAGCATCCTCCTACCTCCGCTGGGCAGCAGCAACTAATGGAAAATCCAAAGTCATTTGCGGGTCCCCTTCGCCTCTCCGCTTCCTATTCCAGAGCTAAGAAAAACCTCGGAAAAAGCAAAYGCCGCAACCAGCACGCCAGGAGCCCCCCGCGCCCCGGCAAGCGATGGGGACGACCGCAGATCCGCCCGAAGGGAAGGGCCGCCCCCGCCGCAGTGCAAACCGGCTCGGTTAAAYGTCCAGCGGAGGCTCCCTCTTGCCTCCCACCAAACCGCGCGGTAAATAATTAATTCTTTGACAGCGAAACAAAGAGAATCCAAAATGTCAAAGTCCCGACACTGCTTCCGCACCAGGGTCTGGAAAAGGTACTGCAAAACTGAAACGGAGGGGAAACAGCAGCGATAAAGATCCGATCTATAACCTCGATCTTAAATCCTCTCTCCCAGAGAGGGTTTGAGGCCCAGCCTCTCCGGGAAAGCGATGAAGATGAATTTTTACATCATTTTTAAGCCAGGCCAGCGCAGGGGAAGTTTGTGCTGCGCCGACAGCGGCCGTGCTGGTCAAGGCGTCTTGCTGTTGAGGTACGTCATGCTTCAGGCTCCGTTAAGAGCAAAGTCGTCCATAATAACGGGTGCAAAACGGGGGAAAAACAAAACCAGTCCACTGTGTCCACCGTCGTCCTCTCGGGCTGGTGGCGAGCGGGGGGGGAGGAGGAGGAGGAGGAGGAGGAGGAGGAAGGGCCGCTCGGCTCATTCTCGCTCGCTCGCATTCGCACACACGCTCCCAAGCGCACACTCACACTCACGCAACCACGCTCATGCGACATCATTTACTGTTGTCCGCAGGTCAGTATTTCCACCATACCCAAAACATTTATTTCTCCAAAACTATTGCTAATGACAATGGATACATTTTGTTGCCCCAGTATGGATTTAACATTTCCAACACGTATAACTCCTAATACTGTACAATACTGTACCAAAAGGAAAAAAAAGGGGATGTACCTCCATATTGTACAGTTATATATACAAAGTACAATTTTACACAGTTTAATATATACACCATATATATATTGGTGTAGAAGACATGAAACAATGGAAACTTTGAGCAAGAACATTCCATCCCACCATTAACAACTGCTGTTAATAGAAAAGAAAAATCCAATTCACCATACGAGCCCAAGCCCACTATTGCGGGACTAAGGCTTCAAACCAACAACAAAAAAAGGAGATTTCTAGACTTTGCAACTGAACTTTCTAACATTACAGCAGAACCATGACATCACTGCTATTCTTTAAAATGCGTTAGAGGTGGTCTCAACCAATGCCCTATTTTGGCTACATAGGGCTGGTCTTTCGAAGACCCTGCTGCTTACAAGTATTGCTCCAGCAGTTTGGCACACTCACGAGTCCAACTCCATTGGACTTAGTTTACTCAAATTGCAGCACTCCGCCTGGAGAGCAAGGCTGGTGAAGTCCACTTCAGAAGTAAAGTTACTACAGCGCCTCTGAAACGAAGGGTCCGTCTGTAATTTCCATTGCAAACTGCCAAGTATTTACCCTGTACGAAGCCTGGCACGTCAAGTATTAGCACAGAGGGGAGCTGCCTTCCCGCTCTGCTTTCCCCTCTTTTTGGCCCATCTTTGACGAACAAAACTCTACTGTCTCAAACTACGTTATAGGAAGCACAAAAACGTAACCGAAACAAATCTTACGTTTTCCAGGCTTTGAACTGCTGTTTTGGCATCTCCAGATCCACCAAAATAGCATCCGAGAACCAAGCCTGGAAAACGACCCCTCTGCCTCCCGGCACCGGCGGCAAGGGAGCAGGCGGAGGCGAACGCCTAAAAGCGGCTACCGCAGCCGCAGCGGCTTGTGCGTGACGCAGCTGGCGAAGGGTCGCGGCTCCCGCGGGGCCTGCGCGGGCTCACGGCAGCGGGTCAAGTATTCTGTTCAAGTACCAGGTTGCTGCACGCAGAAGAGACGAGCAGAAAGCCGACCCAAAGAGAGGAGTATCTTCGGAAGCGATACRTTAGCCCAAAACCAAAAGTTCAGTCCAGCCCACCAGCAACACTCGGCGGTTTCTCTAGGTTGGAAGCTTTCTGCAGGGCTGGAAGATTTAACACACGAGGAAACATCGTTCCCGCCTGTGCAAGCCTCCAGCGCTTCCAGGCCCCTAAAGAAACATCGGTATTTCTCTTACTGCACGTGTGGGACGCTAGCCAATGCCAGATAAGCCCCCAAAAAGGGTAATATTTTTGCGAAAACTAAAAATGGCAAAATAAACAACCCCCTAGGTTGTTAAACTCGTTTTCTGTTCCGCGCAGCCTCAGCGGCGATGGGAGCGCCCAGATGCTTTTAGCTTTGCCGTTTTCCTAGCTTGCGGCTCGGAGTCGAATGGGTAAATGCATTTACGCTTTGCAGCACCTTCCTCTGCAATTAGGGCTTGATCCTGCTAAGCGCAGAGACCCCGATCTAACCCACAAAACCAAAACATACGCTTAACCTCAGAGGGCTATGGACAGGGACTGCTCCTGGGCTTAAAATGAAGCACACGCTTACCGATCTGCTGGATAGGGGCCACATAGCTCATCACTTTACCAAATCAATCTCGGACAAATTGTCTCGATGGGTATTTTTCCACCATTACAGTTGCCTTACTAGCAAACTATGCCCTGCTGAGAACATAATCTACTTTAAGCATTCCCCCAATACGTATCTCATCAAGTGACAGTATTCCAGTCTATCAGGTAAACGCATGTAAAGCATCTGAAGTGCTAACTCGAGACATTTATTTCTCTTGGGGAAAAAAAAAAATCTCTCAAATACTTAACAAAACCCAAAACCTGTACAACGTTCAACTGAATTTGAGGTTTTGACACAGGCAAGGAAAAGTAGTAAGGCAGCAAACTCCATCTGCAGTGACCTCTTTCGTCTGAGTATTGCTAGAGCTGTTGCGAATGCGGGGGCAGACGCCGCCGAGGACTGCGTACCCTGTGCCACGCGCAAGGTGTGGGATTCACAGAGATGGAATTTCTTGCCAAGGTCTGAAGTGTTTTGTTTTGTAAATAAATTTATGAGAACTTGGTTACCTTAACCTACTTTTGTGCAAGAACAATCTTGCCTTAAAAAAAAAAAAAAGAAAGAAAGAAAGAAAAAAAACCACAACAAACCCCCCCAAAACCCAACATATGAGGTATTCATCACAGGAAACCCAAAGACTCTCTTTAAACAGGTATCAAAATACATACATATACAACAATTTTTTTCTGCTGTCACAGTGCACTCTAATCATTTTCATTGCAACGAAGTATCCAGTACAGATAAAATGAGAATGTTTGGTCATGTCCCATTGCTTTGACATGAAGAATAAATTTACAGTTTATAAACTRTGAGCCTTTGGATTACCTTAGAGAGGCAGAAATTTAGCAATCATTAAAGCACACTGCTCAATTCCCAACTAGGGAAGTAAAACATACAAGGTTAGAGCTTCAAAAACTATTAAGATTGATGGCCTAAAATTGTATTTTATTTTAAAAGTTTTCCTTTGGATTATTCCAATCCAACATTTGATGAACAAGAATCCTTTGCTCATACAAAGCACTATCAAACAGACATACGTTATTCCAGTTATCAAACACTTCTTGTCTTTATATTCGACACATACATTACATAAAAGTCATGAAAGAATTTCCATGGAAGAGCTAATATTCCTTCTGAATATGAAGATATGAAGTAACATTTATACCTCCCCAAGCAAACCACTGTGTCTTATTTGTCCACAATACATTGGTCTCTTCTACAAGATGCCCACTGGTTCGGTGGAGATCGGTGCCGATACTTCCAGTTTCTCTTTCCCACCTCTCCTGTAACAAATGGCAATAAAACACTCACGGCAAATGTTCTCTCCGCCTTGCATGTTCACAAAGTGAAGCAGACAAGCTAGAAGTTGGGGTTTTTGTTTTTTTTCCTCCTGCGTGTGTGTGTGCGCATGTGTGCAAGTTTCCTGCTGGTTGGACAGGCCCAGATCACGTGGAAGAGAAAAGATGTTCTTCCGACTGCCATATTGCTTGCTCTAAGTTAAGTGTCAATCACAGTGCACACCAAAATTCCAGTTGAGTTGCTCAAGATACAGTTTGTCCTGCTAAGTGTATTCCCCTTGACAGTAGGATTGTCCCAGAGCTGTGGATGCTAGAGATAAGCACAGTAATTCCATATACAGACAGCTGCTGTTACAGTAACCTGAAGTCTTTTTGATCTCTCGTTTTCCATTCATACTTCAGATCTCGAYGACAGAAAAGAGTATCTCCTCTCCAAATGTGCTGTGTGTGGCTGGACACAGATTCTTAGAAACATGAATGCTAGGCATAAAAATATAAAGAAAATAAGGCATTACAAATGAGTCAAAGTAAGTTTACAGAGATCCTGCTCTTGACACGGATTCACTTTGGCCATTCATGACCCAACAAAACAAAACAAAAAAATCCCTACTTAAAGGAAATGCCAGAAAGTTCTGCCTGAGCGAAAAATTACGAGTTTGTTTTAATTCTTTTTCCCCAAAAGAACAAGTGATTCCTTGGTGGTAGGAGTCCATCAGAACCTGAGAGCAAAGTTCGCTGGTCAAACTGGTGGGATCTTCCCCTGAGCGCTGAACAGGGCAAGACCCAGTAGGAGTCACGCGCGTACTGCAGTGCGTCCCACAGAGAACTGCTGCTACGAATCAGTTCAGGAAAAACAAATAATGAAAATGGTCTCACTGAAATCTTTCGGGTGTTCCCTTTCTACTGGTGTCCACAAATTTTTCGTATGTTCTTAATTTAGGGCACAGAAAAGTTGGCCTTTCTAAATAAAGATCATTCATTTGAATATGCTTCTTCTGTAGAAATGGGGGGGACACAGGGACAATAAAACCCTGTTCATTTCTCCAAGTAACATCCTTAAAATGAGTCAGAAAAGTATGTTCATGGAAAAATTGTTCTTAATGCAAATTTTGTTTGCTGCTTCTTTTTTAATTACTAAGTGCCCATTATAATGGCATTACACTCACAAGGAAGCTAAGTGTGAGAAACCTACAAATTTAAAAGAAACTCACCTAAAAGGAAGAAGAGAATAAGTTATCTTGTCTTTGCCTGAATTTATTTGATGAAAACCTAAGATGTGCAACTATTTAAGTCCCAGAAAAGCTTGGGAACTAAGGATCAGTCAGAAGTTTCCTCTCTTGTGGGACTGCAAGATCTTCTTTACTGTTTTAAGTGGCACATGCCTTTTTAAAAAATTAAATAATTGTTAGCATTCTGGAAATTCTCAGTAGAGTACAAAAGAGTCCATGCAGCCTGCTAGCGGCTGAAGCACTTGCTGTCTACCGTATAAATACAAATACTAAGAATTCATTCAAATGTCTGCAGAGTCCTGGGAAGGCATGCCAGTCTACCGAAGAAATACGCAGTGAAGCCACTCCAGAAGCCGCATGCTGCCACGTCGACGTCCCAAGCAGCACTTCTTACACCGCTCTATAAGAGCGGGGATCCCTAAAGCAGTTCACAGTGGTCACAGCCACTGACCAAAGCATTTGCAACCAGAAACTGGGAGAAGATACAAAACTTGAGAACTTCTGATTGAAGTTTCGCAGTGCTCGTAACTGGGATTTTGGTAAGGACCCATCTTGATACGTGATCAAAACCAGAATGTGTGCGTTAGTAAATGAACTCCTATAAGAGCACGCTAGCTAGTTTTCAAAAGTTAGATTGTTTTTACATTCAGTCTCCCAAGACCACACACCATAGGACAGCCTATGGGCTGAAAATTACACTGAAAAACAATAAAGCTGTTTTTAAACATGGGAGAGCAAAGGAGGAAAAGACAGCTAGATTGTCCATAAGCAACAACTGGGCTCTTTCTTACGCTCCTAACCTCAGGAGCATTTTTGTTTATATTTGCACAGACACATATTACATATAACTCCATAAAATCTAAGAGTGTTCCAGAGTAAACTATTTGTCGTGACAAGTGTCGACTAAAGGAGGAGGCTGGATGGCTAAGAGCTTTGGCCCTTGGGGAAGGAATGAGGGAGCAAACAAACAAAAACAGAGGATGTAATGGAAGTTGAGACAGACCCTTAACCACGGTGGCACCAGTGGGCAACGGAATAATGCACAAGAAACAGGCATGTCCAAGCTCCACCTAGCTAGTGGCACCAAAACATGCAGTAGACTAAAATCTATCCTATTGTTTCCCTGTGATAAATGAAACACAGAATATATAAGTTACTACACCAGTATTCAAAACATGATGCCACTAAATATTTTTCAGCAGCCAAACACTTGAACAAGGCATCAACTAGAAACCAAGATCCAACTCATCACTTTGTGTTTTCCTCCTCAGCTTCACAGTGACCCAATACTGGATTTCCTAAGTGTGGCATGTCCTGTTTTGCCTTACAAACATCACTGACGYGGGTACATGGGACGAGGCTTAGTTACCAATGTTTCACTCCCAGGAAGTGTTCCCAGCAGTAAGTAACAGTTCACAACTGACCTTCAGCAGAAGTTCAAAAATTAGTTAAATAGGAATTTTAATGTCTCTTCAATATAGTCTCTTCATCTGAAACAGTACAGTTATATCCACAGTGCAGCATCAAGTTCATCAGACAGTACAGGACTTGTCAGTAGGCTGCTGAGATGCTGAAGAGGCAACGCCAGGGCTCGTGGCATTAGTTTTGGGGAAAACTGTAGGCTTCGGCCTCGTTGCTGGAGGTTTAACCTGCGTGGCCATTTTGACCGACTTCACTGGCCTGAAGGTGCATGGGATGTCGCCGGCTGTGCTAGCGCTCCGCTGGAAAGGSGGTTCAGTGTCCTTGAGGATCTGAGCGTGCAGGGGGCTGGAGGGCTCAGAGGTGGGGGCCACCACTGGAGAGGTTTTCAGAGGCTCCAGGGTGTCAAGGACAACATCTGGCGTGTGCTTTACGCTGCTTTGCCTTTCCAGCTCCCGCAGCTCGTTCAGAGCAGAGTTCATAGTCGCTTCAATATCCTGCAAAACAAAAGAGAAACAGAGTGAATCACAGAACTGAGACTCAAAGAAGCAGATAAGAGTCAGTCTCAGCGAGCGATGTATTTGGTTTTCAGTCCATAAACACCAAAACTCGATGCAACTGGGAGGTCAAGAAGGTGAAGTGAAGTGAAACCCATGACAAACTATACTTGTTACATGGCACTATATACTGAAGCCAATAAGCAGCAGTATTTTTCTTTGCTAGGGAGTAAAATAATTATTATGCTTTCTTTAATGCTAATCTGGTCCTGTAGTGATGCCAAGGTCTCCTGATTCTGCTTGGATTTCAGTGACAAATCCAATTCTAAGACACTGATATGAACAGAAAAGCGTGCAGCTCAAAATATTAGCACCCTTTCTTGCACTTTATTTGGTACATGAGATTCAGAAGAATAAGTTCTTAAAGGAAGGGAAACACGAGGCTGACTTTTTGGGCACTGGCTGATGGGCCAAACACTCTTAAAATACTGAAATCATTGTGCGCTCCTGCTGCCTTGTTGGTTTTGCTGCTATACATGTAGTCTTATCTTCCGTAAATATATTACATGGGACTCAAAATTTCAATGTTTTAAAAAACACAGAAAATATCACAAACACATAAAAATTTGAGTTGGTAGTTCTCCTTCCTCTCATAAAATATTACAGTTATTAACTAACCAGTACAGAGAGAAATTTTTGAGATCAGAAGATGTGGGCTTCTGTTCTCAACTGTATCGAGACCTACACATTTGCTAAAGCCTGAACGCTGGAGCCCACGGGGGCACCGAACCCGCTGGAGAGAAGAGCTTCGCCTTTCCGTGACTCACAGCTTGGCTACAGCTTTGCAGCTTCCTCAGAGGTTGTTCAGGGGGTGGGGAAGGTAAATCAGTCAAGGAATGATGGAAGAAACCGGAGACAGTAATCTGACACCTCCAAGTCTATCTTGAGGCCAAGGAGATTTTACTTATGAAGTTAGGGAAAATATGTAAAGTGTATGATGGTTATGAGATGGTGTTTAAACAGATACTGTGGGGCACCAAAGAGAAATACTAATTTAACATTTTTTTTGTTGTTTGTTTTTTTATTCTCCAGTGAAAACAATGGAGTTAATATTCTGGCAGGAAGAGGAGACAGAACAACTTCAGTTAGAGTTTAACTGAAAAAAAAAAAAAAAAACAACCAAAAAAACCCTGATTTTTGTCAACCAAAGCCTTAGAAGGACAATGAAATGTGAAGATGAGAACTGTATATTATAATTTCATTGAAGCAAATGGGCTAAAGATATTCATAAGGGCAAAATACAATTCTCCATCAGAATATGAATCAGATTTTTACTTGCGCTTTACTTATTATTCAATGTTGCTGTCTTGTCAATGAAAATGGTGTTTAATTTTCACGTATCTTTCCCCAGCTTTTTAGAAATCTACAGACTTCTGAATCAAAAGAGGCAAAGAAGTCAAGTCACTCAGAGCTGACTTTGTAACCTGAGATCCAGGCATTCCTTGGCTTTAGATAGATCCATCACATACTGAAAACAGTTGGTATAGGCAAGCATACGTGTGCAGACACATCTAACAGTTTGGACTGGGAGAGAGGGAAGATCCTTCAGGGAACAGGGAAATCTAACATTTACATCATTCACCCCATTAGTAGCTGTCACTTCTTGAAATCTCTAGGTCCGACTTTCAATCATTTTCTATTCTACTCATGAAATCACAGCTGTACGGATGCAAAAAATACCAGTTGGTTTTTGGTTGACACCAGTCACTGCTGTGGCAGCTTATGGTCCCAAACACAGCGGGATAGAACAGACTTTTGYGTACAGAGGTGCAGGCAATAAGCACAGAGACGAAGAATTTGTAAGTAGCTAGTCTGTGCCAAAGCTAGCAAAGACTAAGAAAAATAACACCACCTTTCCCTTTAAGCTGAACAGAAAGATCAATTTGAGCAGACTATTTCCTTGCTGTATGGTCAATATGGGGAGTTAGTCCCAAAACCAGAGCACTTTCTCTGCAAAGCGCAAGCACAGCTGTATATGCATTGGTATCCTGTCCTCATTTCAAGGCACTTGTCTAAATAACTAACTAATCAAAACTAGGAGGATTATGTCCGAAGGTGGTTTCTAATCCCCCACTGAAGCCTGCGAGCACATAAAGATGGCACTGTGAACACTGCTCAGCTCCGCAGCCTGCTTTGGTTTTGCTTGCACTGCTACATATGCTTCCAATGTCCGACCACAGGCCAGTCTGCTAAACTGACAGGAGAATGTTAAATTGACACTAAATATTTCACTTTTCTCATGTCTTGAAGTTTAGATTATTTAATTTTTTGCTGACAGCCTTGGAATCTGTGTAATTTTCTGTAACGGGCAATTTTATTGTTGAAACTACATTTTGAATAATGAACAAGGCCAAGTTTTTATGGAGTAAGGACCTGACTGTTTATCTTTGCTCATGAAAGCGGTCCCAGTGACTTACACAAAGGGAAGCTAAAAGATTAGACTTAAGCTGTGTAGAAAATTAATACTGCATGGCCAGAAGGAACGGCATACAAGTTGCAAGATTAATTCAGACTTTGCATTAAAACATTTAATTGCATCCAATATCCGTTAAGTATGCTCAAACAATCTTTAAGGTAGAATACTCCTTTTCACCTGTGCAATAACTTCAGGGTCCATGGGCCGGTGGTTGTTGAAGCTCTTTGACCTCCCTGCTGTCACAGTTTTCCGGATCTGCGGGCTGTCTATCCTGTTCTTCAGGGACGAATGTCGGCTGATAGAATTGAGGCTGCCGTGGCCACTGATGGAACATTTATCTGGAACCTCCTTGGGAAGACTTTGGCTCATAATGGGCTGAGATGAGGGTCTGGAACTGGCTATGGCTCCTGGGGAGGCTGGTTCTGCCATTGAACTACCTAGTCCATGGCTGTCACTTTGACGAAAGGCTCTTCTGATGCTGCCTGACTCTGGTTTCTTTCTTTGCCTTCAGTCACAAAAGCAAAACATGTCAATACAAGCAGGAATACACGATGGGCTGTAATTTGAAGATATCCCCCCAAGACAACACAGAAGACAATGGGAAGAGACATACAGATACCCAGATTACAAATACACCCAGGATTTTAGGGAGTCATTGTGGAACAGTAAATCATTGCATTTTAACACTTCTAATAACAAGACTGAATTTCTGGCAGCTGTGCACATTCATAGCAAAAACAGAAAACTTGGAAAGTAATGGAGTTGGTCATGAAGTAAAGATTTTATATTTGAACAAAAAAAACCCTCTGTGCCATCAACAGGTTTTGATGATGTGTTTTTATTACATTAGAAGAGCAGAGCTACAATTTTTGACTGGAGGACACAGTATAAGTCTACTAAGCTCCTGGCCCAAGGCATCAAGTTATTATTTTCAGAGATTGGGAAGCAAAGAACCCCAAAGATGGTTTGGGGTTAAGAACCATTTCCAATATGTGCTGGTGGTAAGAGAGACATCTTTTCCAGTGCTTTAGTAAGACCATGAGGCACTATCTATATAGGGCTACAGATATACCAAAAGATGACGTCAAATGGATGAGCTGGTCCAAACAATTTACTTTCTACCCCAGCAGCATGTGGTCTGACAGCATGATTCCATTCAAATTATATAAAGGCCATTGTAGCAAGAATACTTTATGCCATAGGTCTGAAGCTTGGCATCCATTATACAGGGAAGGATCCATTTATATGTAGCACCAGCCCCAGGAATAACTGCAAGAAAGTGTTAACTCCAGTAGGATTTTGGCATCCAAATAATAATTCAGTGGGTGGCACAACTGTCATTGCGAAACCATCTGATTTAATTTTGCCCAAGTCTGTTCACACATAGGTCAGAAGATTCATTCCTAAAGAAAAAACAACAAAATGAGTCTTATGCTACTATTGCTGAATATCAGTTTCCCTAGTAAAGGGAAAAAAAAAGATGGAGTGGACATTACCCAGGCTTCCTACAAACACTACATACAACACACTACCAAACAGCAGATGGTGAGGCTCCGACATAGGTCTGTCCATTATACAAACTCTTCCATAACTGACAGAATGACACACTTGAATGGCTCATACATTGAATATCATAAAAGAAAGATCAGATCCCAAACTGAGCAGTGAAGCTCCGCTGATCTGCACATCAGCAGAGCTCTGCTGACTCCCACAGCCTGAGGACCAGGCTCTGCGCAGGACACTAGCTGTTCCAGACCTTTTAAGAAGAAATGCATTTCTATTACTGCCTTTACTGACTAAAGTCTGTTTAGTTAACTGAAAGTTAAAAATGTCCACTTCTATAAAGCCAATTAATATCTTCAGGGCACTAAGAGAGGTTTTTTACAGTAAGGAAATAATCAGAAAGATTTGGGGGACAGTCTGCTCTAAAATAAATAAAAGATCAAGAAATTTAGTCTCTTACTAGCTTAATTTCCCTGTTTTTTTTTTTTTTTTTTTTTTTTTTTTTNAATCAAGCTGACTGTTGGCTAAGGCAACAATTTCTCATTCAGCAGGTAAAGTTAAGAAAACAGGGAGATGTTTCACTGCAAGCATATGGTTAGTAACCTGCTTAAGGCGAAAAGTGCTGGAGAAATGAAAAAGTGTTAAAGGCAACATCAGATGGTGGGATTTAGGGTATGTCATTTAACACAAAATGCGATACTAATTTCTGAAGAGACTGTCCCCGTCCCATAAAGCAAACCATGTTAAATGTAAACGAGACATAACAAATCACAGGAACATAATAAGGAATGGGAACATGATTACAAGAACTCATTCCACAATTTCCCTCTTTCTCAGTATGTTTATCTTACAAAAAAGGATGTGTTTGGGAAAACTGGGACAGATGGCACCTTAGGGATAGGGAGAAGCAGCCAGTGGGATTTTAAATGAACACTGGCCACTTTGGTGAAAGAGGGAGAAGGACAGCAAAATGCAAGCAAGTTAGAAGAGGTGGAAGCAAAGAAAAATGGTGGCAGTGCTCATTTGTTATCCTCTCTCAGGAAAGGAAATATTTTACTGGACTCATCACCAAGATTTTTATAATTAAGTAAAATAATGCAAGGCTGTTCTTACTTGTTGATGTTTGCAAGGTAAATATCTGCGACGTGCCCCCCACTTGGGCAACTGGCACCAGTTCTGGCAGTCACTTTTTCTTCCGGTGGCTCAGAATTTATTTCTATTTCAGACTTCGGACTGGATCTTTCAGAGATACCATCCTCACTAGGAAGGAGGAGGGAAGGAAATCACAACCAAAACAGTACCAACAGCACTGAATTTTACATCCAGCACCATGTACGCAAACATACAAAAACACTATTCTAAACATCTTTTTCTTAAGAATCATTATATATCTTTCAAATTAGAGAGCCTGATTTCTGTAAGCAACTTGGAGGTTCCAGCTCTGCATCTTTATCAGGCTGGCAGCACCAGTACTATTTTGGCATTACAAAGACACTGAAACTTTTAACTTTCACAGAAGCAGACACCTATGCTTTTGCAGAGCTCTACTTTTCTTTTTTTTTTTTTTTTTATGGGATTCCCTTCTTGAAGGGAAAGTTGAAGGATGAAGAAGGTGCCCCACGTGGTCTCAGCATCCTGATGCAAATACTCCATTCCACACCTGATTTTTAAGCAAGCCATCTCGCAGATGGACTTTAAACRTAACATACGTGTCTTGGACGACGATATACTGATGAGGAATAAGGCCGTCAATTCCATTGTGGCGTCCCTCCCACCAGTCATCTGAGGCCCGCTGATAGAGCAAGAGAGAAGCTCCTTTTTTAAAGGACAGCTCTCGCGCAGTCCTGCCAATGTAGTCGAACTTCGCTATTGCTTCTATGGGCTCACACTCTAGGAGACAGAAGGGAATAAACAATAATTCACTAAACACTTGGGCTCAGGTAAGCACGTAACAGTTTAAACCCACCGCAAAGCAGTTTATGAAGAGAGCGTGGAACATGGGACAAAGGTAGCAGAGGGAGAAGCACTAAGATTTGGAGGCAAGTCCCTGTAGTATGAGGATGTTGCAGTTTCAGCATTTATCTCATCTCTACAGGGTTGACACATTCAAATTTTCTAAGTTAAAACCCCTTTGACAGAAATTCTAGCATACAAAAACAGAAACAACGAGAAAATTAATATATCCTTAAAATCACAAAATTCAAAAGCCAGGTAGCAAGAAGGCATGTCACAGAGTGTCTATCTACGGTAGGCTTTCTTACAGGTAGCCAAACTAAACCTCCTGAGCTGGCAAGCTGGAGTTATTAGCGTTTAGGGAGGGAAACGTCCTCCGTTTCCAAGCTGCTTCAGAACTAAAGCTTCTATTCAGAAGGAAGTTTGCGCTTGGCGCTGCACGGCGTGCCCCGAACCGGGCCACTCTTCCCCGAAGAGCTCACAGCAGAACGACAGCGATGCGGCCACCGCGGCCCGTCACCTGCTGCAGAGCTCGGGCACTGCAGGGAGGACGACGATACGGGCAAAATCTGGAAAAATCAGTATGAAATTTGTGTGGATCATCTTAAGACTTTCAAATCCTGTCACTGGTTGAGTCTAAATATGTATTAAGGCAGTTCCCAATGCAAGGCTGGAACCAGGGGACTGGAGATGAGCTCAACCACACGGTCCCCATGGACTTCAGCTTACTAATTACTTTACAGGAGCTTTAACACAGCGAAGCGCTCCATGGAAACACGGCTCTTTCTCGGGGGAACAGTCCTGGTTCCTGTTCCTCAACAAGGAAAGATATCCCATTTTGTCCTTAGATCTGCATCAGCATTATGGGAAGCTCCTACGGTGCAAGAGCCATCCAGAAGGGATTTGAAGGCCAAACATGAGCCACAGCTTTTAAAATTACTCCTGGGGAGAGCACATGATCAGGAATTAGATCTTCCAAGGCTAACCCTAGGAAGGCAAGGCAGTAGCTGCGCTTGTGCAAATATATGGTGTAAATCCATCCAAGAGAGCAGCTGCTGCACTACCGCAATCTAATCACAGCTGCTCTGACACAGCAGCACRGAAGTATTATCCAAAGAGCCACGATTACCATCGGTAGTTACCGAGCATGAACCGACCGAGAGCTAAGGCCAATCAGCCACAGGATCTGCCCGATTACTCCCAGCAATAGGTTTCAATACCAAACCAGACAGCATAGAATTCTATCAAATCCTGCATTTCACGTAAATCTACGGTCAGCCTCACGTGAACCCAGGTACCAGCCCTCAGCAGCCAGCACGATGCTTGCAAGGGTGAGAAAAGCCTGGTCTGGGTTTTCACCTTGCAATAGCTGCCTCGCTTCAGACTCCCAAAAGCTCATGGTTATCTGGTTTTGGCTCCTGGCTCCCTTCTTTCCTTTCTTATTTTGTTTCTGCAGCCAATTTCTTCATAACATTAAAAAAATAATGCTGCTTTTCGGTGTTCCCCCTTTATTTATGAAGGGGAAGGGACTAGGATTTTGTACAGTTCATCTGTTTCGTTAAGAAGTGTTTATTATTGCAAATGAGTGGTGCACTCAGGTTTCTTATGTTTCCAATTTGCCTTTTAGGACTCTGGCTTTCATCCAGAGAAGTGATTTTAGACTCTAATTTCCAGTAGCTTTTTCCTATTACACTCCTGATCACAGAAGAAAGCTGTGAGAATAAAGACCAATAAGACTGAGCCAAACAATTATCCCTGCCAGTCTGGGAATCTGTGCAGGAAAGCAGCAGTTTAAAATCTTTCCACTCATACACATAATTTAATGAACATGCTACATGCTTGTGTTCCAGTATTATCAGCCTCTTGCGCCTGTCTCAAAATTGAATGTTCAATCACTCGCCCAGTCAGGTTGAAAGTTAACAGCACAGAAGCTCTGCAAAAAACAACCCCCCTACCCCACCCCAGGACCAATTCCTCCACCCCTCTGCTCCATAAAGACGAGCCTGTGCTGCCGGGCTCTTTCCTGGAGAGCCGTACAGGCTTTGCTACGGCTCCGCTGGACATTTGAGGCTGCCAGGTCTAGAACGCCGAGGCCAGCAAGGTGGGTTTGAGTTCTCAGACGCCGCCAAGTAAGTAACGCACCAGATTTATTTCACTTGATAGCCAAAAACCAACTCAGAATCAGTAATGTAGCTGGAAAAGATTATTCTTCAATAGTTTTACTAGAAGTAGGTTTATTTCCTTACATTTAGCAATATGGCATATTCCCTTACTGTTCAAAACACATCTGCAGATTTGAATGACTTAGCATATTCCCCCAGCCTGTTAATCCCGCCTATGCCAGCGAAGGTACTGACAGGCTTTACTTTGGGAGGACCAGTTCCAGCATCAAGAAAGAGCTAAAGGAGCAAGCGTCTGGTCACATCTAAAGAGTGAAGGAGTGAGGAAAAAAAAAAAAAAAAAAACTTCAGTCCCAAATCCCAAGAGAGAACACGAGTCGCAGAAAGGCGTGTGCAGCGCTTCCGMTGAGTGAGCCCAAGGTGTAACACTGCAAAAATCCGTTACGAGTGTGCGAGACTCTAGTTAACAAAACCTTGCTGTTCTCTCAGAAGAGATAGAGGCTCAACTCTCTCCTCTGCTTCAGTGCCAAACTCTCACTATGTCACATGGAATATTCTGTGTAGGTTGTAGGACTCCATCCAAAACGCCTACAAACGTTACCTTGCATAGGGGCCCCATGCAATCTGTTCCAGGGGCTGTAAAACGGTGTCCTTCTCTAATCTCTAATCGCTCATTTTCCCCATCATTGTGCTCTCTTGCTACATAAGCTATTTAGAAATCCCATTCAGACACAGTGCAAGCACCCCAGTGGTGTTTCAGCCTGCAGATTTTAGTCCCAGGCTTTACAGATGTGGGAAGAACTAGCCTTTCTTTAATTAGAGCACTGAGATTACTTCTTCTTTAAGTACACACTCAAAAAGGACATGTTTTCACACATTTTTAGAAACTAAAACTTTTCAGAAAGAACAATCTCTTCAAAAAAAGATACTAAACTCACAATGTTTCATTTCCATATTCTTCAGGTTTCCTCCCAACAACCTTGGTGAGAAGTCGCTGCAACAGTGATTAACCTTGCCCAGGGAGAACCGATTCTGCAGCAATTCTAGCCGTGCTCAACATTGTTTACTTTGTTATTGGTGTGTGAACATCATTAAGCCAGCAGGAGCACAGCAATGCCATGGGAAAGGTTTGTTAGGCAACTGCTGGAGCAGAGCGAGCAAGCAGCAGCACAGGAGCACAAGACAAGGCTATGGAGCAAATTACTAAAGACCAGCTCAAAAAGCATGCTCCCTAACTGGAAACCAATGGCCACCTTCTTCCCATTTGTCCACCTGAGAACATCCCAAGTGCAACCATCACGGCAGATTCTACCACAATTGCAAGAGGCCAAAAAGCAAGAACAAAAATGTACGCTGCTCTGTTTTGGCCAGCGTGCTTCATATGCTGATCAGCATTCTGGGGATTGCTGTCTCACGTCACTCATGTAATCTTTTCCTCTACTCTGGATGGGGCTCACACGCAGCTGTTCCTCATTGCTGAAAGAGGCTTTTTTGGAAGCAGTACTAACAGACACTCCAAGGCTGTGGCGTTACCTTTTCCTTAGGAAATATCAGGAAATTCTCATAGATGTCAAATACAGGCAACTCGGTGGTGAAATTCCAGGCACCCCTTTTTATTAATCAGACCACAGAAAAGGTAACGAGTTCTCTCAGGAGGAAACAAAAATTATCAAGGAGAGAGGCCACCAAGATGCTCTACCCTAAAGCCTGGCTCCAAGCAGACAGCAAACAGTTTTTTATTTTATTTTGTTTGCTTCCTTAAAACAGAACTGTTGGAGGTTAAGGCACTCGATTCCCTTGCCAAAGCTACTGAAAGGGGAGATGCCTGGCATAGGCAGAGGGGAGCAGCAGAGCACGCTGAAACACATCCAGCCTTTGGCTCTACACTTAGCTCATGATTTCCAACTCTAAGATCCTGCTAAGGTACAGATGAGCTCAGTCTTTTGAGCATGCAGTGTGCCCAGGCAGGCCTGCTGCTAAGATGAGGTACCATTGGAAAAAGGGATACTTTAAAAATAGACAGGCAACTTCTAAAAATTCCTGCTGATCCCATACATTTTACTTTTTGGCATCAAATGCTGTATGCGGTGTTTCAAACGACTACTGTGACTTGAACTCCATTTTGGATTTAACTTTGAATTTAAACTGCAAGGCACTTCATTCTCTACCGCCCCAACACCAGGTTACCTTAGCAGAGGAGTTAATAGGCTTTGCATACCATCATCACTGGTGTGGTGTTCAGCCGTAACGTCCTGAACCGAGTCTTCTGTTGAGGCTCTCTCTCCGTGTGGACTTTCACTGCAACAGAAGGAAACACAGACAGAGCTTTATACCGGTTGAAATTGAGTTTCCTCATTTACAAAGCCCAAAGGTAACTCGGCCGTGAACATCCACACAGGATGTCCACAGCTAGGTTCTGTGCCAGATGCTTCGTGGATGCATTTTTGCAGGCACTCAAGTCAGTGCGTCTAAAAATCAAGCTAAGCCCTTGATTTGCTTGAGCAGACAGAACAACTTTGTCACCCTCCGCACACTATCGGGAAATAYATGCAGGAAAGTCCAACTTCAGATGTTACAACCCAGACCTCCAGAGACTTTCAGAAGTCAGAGCTAGCTGTGGCATGCTGGGCCTAGCTCATCTCTGCCATGCCAGGACTATTCCCCAGCTGTATTCTCCAGGGCTCTAATTAGCTCATTACACAACTGATGAGATAGCTGCCACTTCCTGGGGGAAATTATTTCTCAAATCATAATGACATTTCCAGGTCTGCGTTTGTCATCTCCCTCCTTCCCTTTCATCACAGTCTTGGACTGTCCAGTTCATTTCACTGAATGACTCCCATAACCAGATTAATTGACTGGAATCTTTATTTACAAAGCACCTTAAACACCAAGAGCGCTCATTAATGTTTTGCATAAAGAAAAGCCTTGAAAGCGTCAGTAGACAACAAGTGGCGCACAGAGGTTATGTTTCGGTGAGCAGTCACAGGAGCAGCTCCCGCAAGACAAGCGGCAAAAGGGAACTGGAGGAGAACTCCTGGCCGCGCTCAAGGAGCTGCGCGGACCTGGCCGCCAGCTGGCAACGAAGGCTCGCCTGCCGTTACTGCTCACATTAAAGGGGGGGRAAAAAAAAAAGGAAAGAAAGAAAAAAAGCTCCCTCCTCATCCTGCCAGACGCTGCTGCTAAAGCCAGAACGTTTCTGTTGCAGAATCTCGCGCTGGTGACAGTAAAGCAGCCGGGCTGCCCCGGAGACGGCTCTGCTGCCCGCGCGCGCACCACGCTGAATCGCCTCTAACTTACGTTAAAGGCAATTTTGACTTCTTTGCAGACAGTAATAACCTGATCAGTCTTTTTGGCCTTGCAATGGTTAAAATAAGCAATAGGCGATGTGCAGCGTTCTCCCTTTTAAAACCTTGTCCTGGTCACCTAACTCCTCTACTCTTATTTAAAAAGAGAGGAGGGGGGAAAGTTTGAATAATTCCAGTGTCTCATTACATTTAATCCACATAACAAACGCGCCGTTTCCTCACCATCTGAGTCAGTGCCGCAGGAATCAACCTTTCCCATCTTTTGCAAAGCCTTTATGCTACTTAATAAAGTTTACAAAAGAACCGAAAGCCAAACGGAGGTCCCAGGAGGAATCCGGCATTGAGGGCTAAAGTTTCACTTGGACCGTGAAGTCACGTCGCCTACGCCAACTCTGCGGATCTAAATACGCACAGACAAAAGAGGAGACCGCGTGCCTCCAGCAGCCCCTTCCACCACCAAACCCGCCCGTGCCGCAGACCCGGACCGCGTGCCGCGCCAGCCCGGGATGCCGCAACGGAGCGCGCTGGGCTGCGGGAGCCCACCCCGAGCGCCGGGGCAGGGGAGCAAGCGGAGCCCCCGGAGGAGCGAGCTCCTTCCTGCAGCTCCAACCACCTCCCCGGCCTCCGCGCAGGGCTCCGGGCTTGGACCGGACGGCTCGGCGAGCCGCTAACCCGCTCCGGGGGACGCACCGACGCAACGCGGTGCCGGGCTTGGCTCGCTCAGAGGCAGCGTTTTGAAGATGCCGGCACCCCAGCCCCGCGTTTCGGTAGCGAGCGCTGCACCTCGCCCTCCCCTCCTCCTCGGCACCTCCTTGCTGCCTGAGCCCTTCCCGCCGACCCAAGCGGCCGCCGCGCAGCGCGGGACGAGCGCGCCCGCACCGCGGCTCCGAGCCCCGGCCGCCCGTGCACCAAAGCGCCGCCTGCAAGGTCCTCGCAGAGCGGAGACGGGGGCTAGCGGAGGCGCGACGTCGCTGYGAACGTAGCGCACGCCATTCCCCGATGAATCCGCTAAACACCGGAGGCTTCCCTTTGCTTCGCGCAAGCTTCGCAGCGCAGYGCCCTACGGGCGATAACTAACAACTATTTAAATACCGTGGCTCTGAGGAGCCTTGAATGGAACCAGATGCTTCTTCCTGGCCCTGTTAAGCAGCCTCCCTCGCTTGCTTCTACCCTTTCCTACTCACCAGGGTCTCAGACCAGCGTGGGTAAGAGCAGCAATGAAAAAAACCCAAGTGCCTTCAGCGAAGCGACAGCACCTTCCAGCCCAGTTTGCCTCCCACGTATTCGTGCAGAGTGTGACACACGCCGCAGGGAGTGTGCAGAGCGTCTAATATTCCCTTCACCTTACRGGCAAAACCTCTTGTCAAAGTTAATGTGTTTCTTAAAGGTCTTACACATACAAGACTGTTACAGTGTTTTTTTTTTTTTTTAAAAACATCAATGAAAAATGCCAGAATGAAGGGTAAAACTAATGCAATTTGCACAAGGGCTACTGCAAGCCCTCCGCATATAGCTGYTTCTTGTCTGCATAAAGCAGCCTCTCCTCAAGCTCATGCAGGGAGTGAGCTGACAGTTAAAACTACTCTGAAACAAGTAGGAAAACAAGGCTAGCTCTGTCACTAGAATGACTCCATTTTTAAAATGTATTTATTTTAATATATGAAAATAATCATTTGCATTCCTGGGACAGGGAAGGGGGGGAGGAGGACGCAATTTAACATTCCTCATTTTCAGTGGGAGAGATCAACTTGGCCAGTAGAAAAGAAAACACCTCCTTTCCTTCCCCCACTCCCAACCTTCCACCCCAGATGACAGGAGCCGCTCGGGCTGAATTGCTTCCAGATGTTGCTTTCAGACTGAGCACGCGGCCAGGCCTCTTGAGCTTTAAGCTGGATGGAAAYGGTGATTTTGCATTCCTCCCTCCCCCAGCAGTGCTGCCCTGAAAATTAAACCAGGCCGCAGCTTTCTAGGTTCAGCTGCAAGTGACCCCAACTCTGAAGCAAAGTCACTGAGAACAGGCAGGAGAATGTCAAAGGAAGAGAGAGAGGAGAGAGGGGAAAAAAGTCAAATGTAAGCATTAGCAGGAGTTGGTGCATCAGCTCCTCGTCTTTCACAAGGAAATGGTGGCAGCTACCACAGCAGAACATGCAAAAAAATCTCTGTGAAGCCTTCTCCTTTAAGATAGGTGAGCACAGGTTTGACAACTGAACAGCTACTTTTTTTTTTTTTTTTTTAAAGTTGGTGGGTATCCAGAGACACCAAAGCCATCTTCTCTTTCACAACACAGATTCTGAAAGTCTGGGCCAGATGCTTGAATCCAGCATTAGACAACACAGAATGCATGACTGTAGCATCCCAATCTGAAAATGAATATGCATCCATTCTTTTTCTATCATACCAGTAATCCTCAGTGTTTCCACCTCTGCTATAGACTGGGCCCTCCAGCTCCCTTGGCCCTGGGAAGATGTTCTCGTGTTGGATGATGATGGTTTTGATCAATTCATTGACATGAGCCTGGCAAGAGACTTGATCATGACCTTCAGGCACGGACATCAGTGTTGGCCCAAAGCAGATGGCTAAATTGTAGGGATCCATCATATTCTCTTCACTGAACTGAGATAAACTGCAAAAGACAGAAGTGGGGAGGGGGTTAACAGGCAAAAAACAGCATCATCATCATCATCTTCTGCTAGAGAACACACAGCTGAATTGGAAAGACTCACTTTGGGCTTTCTGCTCTTTAGAGCTGATCTGCTGGGACACAAATGTTCTGGGTCTGTTTAAAAAGTGAGAGACTGATGGCACATACAGAGAACAACTCTCAGGGTCTGGTAACTCAGTCCAACTAGGCTTATGTCAACTGGGCTCGCTGGCTGCAATCTGGGAAGTTTGCTGACACATTGATTTCTTGATTGCGTATCCAAGTTGCTTTCTATTTTCCAAAMAATTTTCTCCTTAACTAGCATGAACAACACTAGGGGGAAAAATGCCACTAGACTTCTCCCCCTTTGTTCTCATTATAAACAAATTGTTGGCAATAAAAGCCAGTCTGTCAGCAAATCACTCTGTGCACCCCACTCCGAAAGCAGGCTGCAYGTTTAGCCAGGAGGCCAGCGCAAGCCTGACAGCCGCTGCGGCTCGCGGAGCAGAGCGCGGCACCGCACACAGCAAGGAGCTTGTGAGCCAGAAGACCCCTCTGCTTGCTTCCATTTGTGCCCTCCGTCAGGCCAATCTCCTCCTGCTCCCAAAGCGTAGAGCCCAACCCAGCATTCAGGACACGGGGGAACACCAGCATTTTCAGYGTAAGCTGCGGTGACACACTGAAAGCAGCTGAAGTCTCCCAACCAGACCAGGAGCAAGCTGAAGCTGCAGCTTCTATGTGAAATTCTGTTTCTCAAACTCTCTGCAAATCAAGTAAAGAGTATTTCTCGAAAGGGAACTTCTATCTAGCTACAAAACAGGAAGGTTAATCTAGTCTGGAAGCTCAGTGCTCCAGTACGGTATTAGAGTCGGAGCTGGGAATAGGAGAGAAGTGCTATTTTATCTAGGGAGCTTTAAGTCCCTGGAGGCAGAGGTACRAGAAATGACTAGACGTTCCATTTTCCTGTGTAAACTATTTATAGCAGAAACCTCAAATTGTAGCACAAGGCATTAAATCYATCACAAGGAAGAGGATGAGACAACAATCTTCTACACTGCCAAAATCTGATTAAGAAAAAGGAACTTTGTGCAGTTTTCCCTCAAGTTCAGATCCAAAATATGAGAAGCTGACTGTATTTTTATCACAGCTTCCACTAACCATGGGACAGACAGAATTTATATAGAAATAACATCTAGTCATTAACAACTAAAGCTGATTTCCTGTTACCTTATTTTAAACATTCCATTTCTGATAGGTTAGGTGATGACTAGAAGTAGGTTGGACAATACTATTCTAAACCTAATCTTCCCTAGTGTTCAAAGGTACCCTGATCTGCAAGTTTGTCCGACAGTTTTAAGATGGCTTGCCACTGCTGAAATTCAGGATATTTTGATCCCAGACTTGCTCAAATCCCTGTTTATAGTTTAACCTTCCTCTATAGACTTAAAATACTCCCTAATGCAGTCTCTCCTTTTTTTTTTTGTTCTTGCTGTAAGATGAACATGATTAAGAATATCACCATCAGATTTACACTCAACACTGCCAACCTCAACAGGGAGCAAAGAATGTTTAAATCCTGCTATGCTTCTGGCTAGGATATTTTTCCTTTATGCTATCCTCAGGTGTCAAGACCACACTACTGGAAGAAGCTATTGACTTCTTCCTGTCAAACCGCCTGATGAATCAGCCAGATGTAGTGAAGTGTTTAAAAATACAATAATCTCGCTCTGCATCACTCCCACCACTTAGTATACACTACCCCTTGCTGGTGTGGGGCCCAGCTTTCAATTCCCTCATATCATTTTTTGCCTGAATTACCAGCAAATTATTCATTTTTGTTTCTGGAGCTCCACTGAGATTGCAGTGCTATCATCAGGATGAATTTCAGCAAGGCTCAGAAGCCCAGCAAAACAGATGCAAGAGTAGGCTACAGTGACGTTTGCACCTTGGCCTGTTGCTCAGATCACATGCAGCAATGCTAAGGCTGGTTCCGTCATTCATCTCATTTATACCAATTATTACAGCAGRACCACGGTGCTCTCGGGGATACTCACTGATTGAGGAATGCAAAGAGGTATCTCATTACAATCAGAGTGGTCTTAGGCAAGTTCAGAAGGACTTTCCGGATGTGGAGCGCTCTCTCTTGTAAATTATCCATTGCTGAAAGGCAGAAAGAGCACCAGAGTTATTAGATCACTATAACCACAATTTGCCACCAAGTCCAAATACAACCATGCACTGTGATGGTTCCTGTGCAAACTATTAAAAAGGGAAGGCAGCATAAGGAAGGAAGGGTCTGCCCCTTTCCTGGACTCCCCAGCCGTCCCCGACGTGGGAACGCACAGGCTGCGGAGCCTTTGACAATGAAGGCTCTTAACACGTGAAACTTAGCTGCAAGCTCCTTCCTAGCGTGGGAGCACTGGATGTCATCTGCTTCAATAGWCCTGACACAATAGCTTATTCAAGTTAGCCTAGAAAGGTGGGTGTTTAAAGAAAAAATTGTATAAGACTCAAAGGCAGATTAACATAGTTAAAGGGTGAGGCAAAAAGCTCCGTGTGCAGCAGCCTACTGAGAAATAAGTGGGCAGCATAAATCATCTCAGAAGAGAGAAGTTATTTGGAAGCAGATTTTTCTTTTCATATAATGCGAATTCAAGTCTGCAAATGCATTTATCAGGAGAAGAAAACCACAAATCATATTAGAAGCAGTTATCTTCTGCTTCCCTTCAAAGGCTGCCACTGCAAGGGACAACRGAATCGTTCTTTGATTCAGAGTGACACGGCAACAGTCAGGCCATTTAAGCAGGGGTTGTCCAAGTACAAACACAAAGACCAAACCCCTGCCCACCAAAACCACTTTTAGAAACAAAAGATGTTAACAAGTGGACCGTGATCACTCTCATGTTTGATATCCTATAACAAGAGTCAATAAAGGCCTCTCATGCCGATGAAGTTAAAAGGCATATAATTACTACCTTGCTGGCTAAACAGAGCATGTAAAAGGATGTCAGTAGATGTACAGGCAGCATATCTATTAACATTAGGGAAAGCACATGGGGCAAGAAAACCCTGCTGGAGATGCATGTTTTTGAGAAGGCATTTCTGGAACCTTCTGAACAGAGGTCTTAAAAAGATTATTTTTCAGAAAGGAAGGTCTTTTGTTTCATTCCTTAAGCAAAGAATCCTGTCATGAARCACTGTCTCAGAAAAATACATGACATAGCTCTTGAAAAATCTATTCATTTCTATCTTCTTGCTCATTTACAAGATTGCTACCAAAATAATGAATGCTGCAATCAGGTAACTGTCCTGACGCTGGCTGAAACACATGGCCTAACAGAGACTAGGATAGCAGTGCCACACAAAGCCAAAGTAACCATAAACAGATTATTTTGGATAAAGAAAAGGGCAGGGGGAGACAGGTGGAAGACAATGTTGAAAAAATTCATCTAATTCCTTTTCAGATCTTTGTATACTTACTGACACAGGCAATCAGATCATGAAAGATATCCTTGGGGAAGAGAGGGTGCTCCAGCCCTCGAAAATAGAGCTTCAAGACGCCTGCTATTGAATCCATGTCGTGGTCATTCTGGTCCCCAGCCAACGGATCTTCCCCTTTGTTACCAGCAAAGAAAAACAGTTAAGAAAAATCGGAACACTGGAGAAAAGAATCAGGCTGGAAGGTTGCAACTCAGCTGTAGAAAAGGATTTATGCAGTACAAAGTTAATCCCACCTACTTCAACTAGACTAAAACCAACGTGAGGTGGAGAGAGAGCTCCCCTGCAGACAGCAGTGGAGAAGGGAAGTCTCTGACAGCAACCCTTGGAGACCTGAGATGGCTCTTGGACAGACTGGAGCATGACCCTGGAGCACCCAACTCGTGCCCGTGTTAGAGCGGCATTGCTGTGCTAGCATTTCAAAGCTCTGTATTCCAGATATTCAGGTAGGGGGTGAATTTGAGAGCCACCATTGAGGTAAACAGTACACAAGCCTGGGAGCACATCTTTATGCAAATTCATGACTGACGTTAGGCTTGGATTCAGTGCATACGCAATGGGGCAATGAGCATCTTTACTAGGCTCAGCAAGATGCAGACAGCTTACGTTGAATTACGGGAGGGGAAAAAAAAAAAAAAGGTTTCTGGGACATACAATTTGTCATTGTAGATGTGTCACAGTTTGTCTATGTTACAAAAGAAAAGATGCCCGCTTAAGGAGTTGTTCCCTAAGGAAAACTCCCTATCAAATATAATTAGATTTAATGATGGGGCAAACCTCAAATTGAAGCTATATATATCCATTATGTGACTGAAATTACCAAAGCTTGCCTATTATCTTAATAACACACAGGATAATAAATGGGCCACTACAAACCAGAGCATTATCCTTGATATTAACTGCCACCAAGGGTTCTGGGTGAAGTAATAAACTGCAGAGACATTATTGTTAACTTTGTCAGTTCTGTATATCATGTGCTTTAGAGAGACAAGTGAGACGAAGCTTAAAAAAAATTTTTTTTCCTGCATGTTAGTGCTGAAACAACTGGCTATTTTCTCAAGATGTCTGGTATTGTCATTTATTTTTAAAAAGGGCCTTTGAAGCTGATATCAAGCCTTTCCCTTGCAGCTTGTCATACACATTCCTGCCTCCTCTGTTCTTGAGGATTTTAATTCTCAGGTTGGAATGGAATGGAAAGATGAAGGCAAGGGAAATTAGATACCATACTTCACATAGTTGTACAYTAGACTCCTTGCTTCCCAACAGCAAAATGAGCTTGCTGTGCCTAATTAATTACTGCTTTTCCCTCCAAGAGCAAGCATAAAAACATACTAAATGTGTTCTTTTGGAATGACACGTGTACAGAGAATTCACACGAGCCCTGCCGTTTTCAGCTCTCCTGAACCCAGGCAGACCAGCCTAGCTAGATGCTCACGAGCCTGGAGGCCCCAAGCACRTCTCTGGCTTTGTTTGGAAACAGAGACAGCTCTTCATATAGAAGAATCAAATCTATTACAAGATACGTCAAGCGAACAGTGACTTGAAATTTACCCTCTCGCTTGGTCACAGTTAGAATAAGMGTAGCCAGGCTGCGCCTCAAGAACACGAGATACACAAAAGCTCATCCTCTAGCAGACAAAGACCGGGGGAAAAAGGGACAATGTAGTTACGCCCAATAACGAAATTCTCTGAATCCTTTGGTGTTGCAAGTAATCGTTAAACTATGAGACAGGAGAGATGACTGAATTCAGAATGTTTATTAAACAGACACACGACAAGGCATAAAGCATAATGCCTTGAATATTCAACATTAACGAATGCTACAGAAGCATTCTGGCGAGAGTCACTTATGAAGCTGGAAAAAATTAAAACAGACTATAGTAAGCTGCATTCAACACTTAAGCTATTTTGGAACAGTCATTTCAACAAATTAATCCATTTGACAATAATTTCTGAGATACTGGAATAGATCCTCCTTACCTCTCTCAAATGCGTTTTTTATATCGTTCACTTCAACTTGTGACCCAGACACTCTGAATATTCCTTCATGCTGCAACCCTGCAAGACAATAAGGGACATTGATAACAACAGACATAAGCTAAGCTGGCACCTTCATCAAGTACAGCATGATGAAGGAAACATGAGCAACACAGGCAAAGTATCTTCTTTTAAAAGCCTTCTTCCCTTAAATGTCCAGGCAGAGACAGAATGTGGAAAAACAGAACTCTGGCACCACTGAGAAAAAGTATTAACCCTTCCTAGGATGCTGACAGAATAATTTGGTTATAACATCCATGCATTTTATCTTTCACCCTGAAGGTTCCCAAAGGATTTTCCAACCCAGAGAAAGTCATGAACTAACAGTATACCAGCCAGAAGTAATATATGGCTAACTACACAGTAAAACAGTTTATTTTTCAAGAGCAATACTGAAGAGGCCCAGAGCAAATCAGCCAATTGAAACTGAAGCATTTAATTACCCTAAAATGCCTTGATATCTAGGATTCTAGGATAGCCTTTAAGACATTCCTGGGAAATAGTGCACATAAACAAAAATCATTGAAATCATTTATCAAGTAGGTGAGATATTCTAATAAACTGCCATCATAATTTTGTTGGTACATGAAAGACGGGCAGCAAAATTTACAGACCAAGGTTCAAAGTACTCTTCACATAGGGAAATCAACGGTACTCATTTAAGCTTTGATTAGAAAGGAATACAAAAATTACAATAAACCTATAAAATGCTTTACAGCATTCACAACTATGAAGTTAACCTCACAAACATGTACAAATCATCTCATTGCTGCAACAAGCAAGCAACTAAATCACTACTTGACCTCCTAAGTTCAAACGCTTTGAGCATTCCCCCTCTCCAGGAAAAGCATGGTTATTATTGATGAAAAAAACACATTCCAGGCCTCAAAGCAAGGTGACTGGAGGTGAGGAACGAGTGGTGTTTAAGGATGGGAACCTTACTTCACGAGAAACAAAAGGGATATTGTTGGAAGCACAGCTTAGCGCTCCCCGTTTGCCGGTCAGGTGTCTGCGCTAAGCGTTTGGACGCTACCAGCAACACGGCCGGAGAGCCGGAGCCCAGCTCGCTGCACCGCGCTCTAGGAGGCTGCTGCTGCAGAGGAACCCTGCCCAGGCTGCTCCGAACATTTATTTGCAGGAGGCTTCTACACCGCTGCTCAGGTGACAGAAATAATACAGGATTTTCTTTTCTTTTTTTTTGGTGTGYGTGTGGGGGGGATGTCTATAAACTCACCGTGTCTGCTAATGAATCGTATGCAGCTCTCCACTACCAGGGGAATGGCTTGGGTGGAGTCCTGAGAAGAGAAAGAATTAAACAAAAAAGCAGTCAAAAGGCAGAGCTGATGGCAAAACGATATCAGGTCAGACGCCAGTGATTAGTATTTCTCTGTGACTAAAATTTCCATGTTTCTGTTTACATATAGCATCTTCTCCAGCAGCTTTGGACCACAAYGACTAAATTATATCCAAATGCTCGCTTGTTAGGATGCTACTGTATCACACTTCAGCTGGCCCTTGTTCTTGAGAATGGCATAAGGGTGACAGACCTCTGCTCAAAAACACGAAATCCAGTTCATTTCCCTAGCTTGTTTAGGTCTGATGATTTTTTGTTTTAATGAAATGCCAGAGAATTTGATCATAAAGTCAGTACTAATAATTTCTCTCCTAATTGGCCATGGTCGACATAGAACTAGTTTTGTACATGCTATAATGTACAACGCTAACCAATTAAGAATCCTTCAGAAGCCAGGGAGCTCTGCAGCTCAACTGGCCCCTGAGGATGCGCTTTATTAATAATCATCCAAACAGCACATAAACCCCCCGACTCATTCTAGAGCTTGACAAGAGGAATTCATAGAAAAGCACATGTTCTGGGTCCCCAGCAGAGATTAACACTCTCAGAGCCGTTATGTTTTAAATGGTTAGGTCACACTCAAAAAACCCCCATTACCACCACATGCAAGTGATTTCATGTAGGCTACTGAGAGCTGCAGAGAGATTCAGGTTTTGCAAACAGATTAGTTTGTAATTTAGGTTTCCAAATCACAGAGACTAGTATGTCAGTTCTACTCAAGTCAAAATATGCTTGAGAGACACCTCAAGAGCTGCTTGGGAAACTGGCAATCAAACACGCACATGCTTCATTTTCTGCATAAGGGAATGTTTCTGGAGCATAAACAAAGCAACAATAATTGAGCTCAGAAAATAATCTCTACATATGACAGGAAATGCAAGTTTTCTACATATACAGCTAGATAACCAGTTATCAGTTTCACAGAYGAGAAAGCCTCACAAATCATGTTTCGACAAGGTCCTCCTCCCTCCCTGCGTAGCTGCTCTGTTTCAATTGAGGTGCCGCATGCAGCCTCAGGACCACAAKAAGAGAAGGAATTCTCGAGAGGCAACATGAAAACTGGGCTTCCCAAAGCATCGCATTATATTTTATGTGCAACGTATATTTATTGCTCAAAATACAGCCAGGCTCAAGTATTTTTGCCTGCCAACTCAAATGCCAGCAAAGCTGTAAAGCACATGGTTAGCCTTCCCTGCAGTCACATGAAAGTTTATCTTGCTATAACAGCGACTCCAGAACAGAAAACATAACTTATTCTCTTACTATTGCTAATTTCTAATACACACAGATCTTAAAAACTACAAAGCAGAAACCAAAGAAACTATATGAAATGAAATTCTAAGCTAAACTTTTTCTTTACAGTATGCAAAAGAAATTTAATTTTGCTTCTTCTCTATCTGAAGGGGACATGTTTTAGCTCATTAGGTACTAGAAAGTAACAGATTATCCACTATAGCCAGGAAAAAAAAAGGGAAGGAAGAAAAAAAAAAGAAATAGCACTGCTGGTGTTAGTTTTTATTACAGGAAGGTACAGCAAGCGGTTACAAGTTTAATAGCATTCCAAAGGCACACAAGCAAAAACAAAGGGAAAGGAGACAGTGACGTACAACAGCATGAAGCCCATAAACCACGACTGTCAGTTTGARAACTTTCAATGTTATTACATATGCAGACTGCAGCCAGGAGGAGCATCTGGGGGACAAATTAGTCACATATATTCATCCAGAGAGTAGCACATAAACATCATGGGCAAAAGGAGAAACAAAATTAATTGGAGTCCAAAACAACCTTTAGCAAGAGCCCCATTAAATCTGCCCTCATTGTACATGGCTCAGTAGCAAGGCCACTGCGCAATTCCCGAAAGCGATGCTGTATGTCAAGGGCAGCAAAACGACCACGTGGCTTGCGAGGCCGGCGGCAGTTTGCCGTCGTGTGTTCTGCTTCTACCAGGCTTTTGAGTCTTGAGACAAATCACTCAAATTCTGTATCTCACCTTTTCTGTCTGCAGAAAGGGATGGTGCTGATCTAGCCCACAAGATGGAAGATTCGTTACTGTTTACACAGTCCTTCGAGACCCACAAAAAAAAGTTGCATGGACAGGCAAGTCCTATGGTACTTGGAAAGCAGCAAGTGCCTTCAAGAGAGGAGTGCAAGACCAGCCACTGAGCACAGCTGTCCAGAGGCAAGGGACACCTCTGCTCCGAGTTCTCCCACCACTGATGGCAAAAAATCTAAGGGCCTCGCCTAGAGTGAAAAAATGAGCTGAACACTATAAAAAAAAGTTTATTTTTCAGAAACACTGTTAATTAAGAGGCCAGCATGATTCCTGAATGACCAGAAGACTCTGAACACCTCAGTTAACATCTGCCTTGAAGAGCCCATAGTCTAAGCCAACAGACAGCCCAAGGTTTTTGGCATTTTTGGTGCCAGGTCTCAAAACACTGAGAGGATAAAATTCTTTTAAAATTTTAAAATTTTTGTCTAAGAAAATGAATCAAGGCTGTAGACCCATGTTTTACTGATTTCAGTTACTGAATTACTAGACACTAGTTCAGTTTAAATAAGAAGGAAAATGTCCACATAAGAGAGAAAGGGGGATAAAAAACACTTTCCTGCTTTCCATCTCTCCTCATCTACACACAAACACACACACATCCATCCCCATTTTATTACTCAAGGAAATGTTTATTACCTGCTTCCTTATAGTGGAGCTGCGTCTGCCACTGATTAGATGATCCAAACCACCCATTGGTGTAGGAGGAAAAAACAGAGAATAGAAAAGTCAAGATAATCCTCTATCACCACAGAACTTGTATTCCAAACCWTGCTTATTTTGGAGGAGGGAAGAAGTCAGATATACAAGCCAATCATAATGACTTAGTCTCATTCAATTTACGGAACTTCAGAAAAATTGAAGTGACTTTAAATCACTAAAATCCTGAAAAAGGCACAAGGGAGCCTACTGCTTTGACAAAAGATTACCCTTGACATTTTAATTCCAACCGTATGGAAATCTATTATATAAGGCTCCTGGTTCGAGATGAAGTTTGTTATAAATTGCAGATAGCACTTCTCCAAAGGAGTCATTCTGCAGAGGGGGAGAAGCAGGTGGGAGAGTGCTGCTTTCCCACTGTGCTGTTAACAACTGTCATTGTGGATTCTTTATTATAGTTTCTGATAGACAAAAAAAGGCAACAAACCAGAACGCCACCACGCACCAGCCAGGCTGAGCCATTTCAATTTAAACCATGATTACCAGTGGTCTCATTTAGAATGGTGGTAGACACTAMTTGTAGAAAAAAGGAAAAAGCCTTCCCTTGCCAGGATTTTCTCCTCAAATTTATTACTGAGGTTTAAAATTCCTATAGTTCCTGCTAAACATGAAGCAGGAAAGATAATGGTAGAAAGGCCTAATGTATCATTCAAGCCAATTCCCTGCTAGGGCAGATGGCTGCTGAATTATAAATAAGGTGATTAGAACTGTGATTTTGAAAAAGACAGTGCAATGTGTTAATTCAGCAGAAATTCCTTTTATAAAAAGCAAAAAAACTGAATTAAAAAAAAAGTAAGAAATCAGATTCCATGGGCTGTCACAGGTAATAAGGTTACTTTAAACTATTAGCAGTAATGATTCTTTGATATTTAAAGTTGTTTCATGATGAATAATATTTTATTATTACAGATGTCAGACTCTAATTAGGGCCTGTCAGCTTTGCTTTGCTGTATGGAACGTGAAAAGAAGTAATGATTCCCGATCAGTAGTAATCACCTTCCTTTTGTTAAAAAGGCAGGATGCAAGTCCCCATTCCAGCTCCTTGTGCCCTTCGAATCCGTCAATTTGGAGATGGAGATTTTTTATGTTTTATAAAAACTCCATCAAAAGAAGCTTATTTATGGCACTATGATTGGTCCCAATTATACATGGAAATTTTATTCTCCATGACCTCTATACTGTTGCAATCCAGCTCAACGTCAGAGCAGAGAGGGCCAAAGGGAAAGAAAAGCCCCCTGGCCACCAGTTACGTTACTCAGCCCCTAAACAAAAACATTGTGGATAAACCCTGCAGAGTCACTGGGCCCATCTCTGTTACGAAAGAGAGATGCGTTTATTAAAATCTTAGTTTGAAGCATATTTCTCTGGATGACAGTGCCCACTTCCACAGCCCCTCACACTTGCCCCTCCCCTTCTCCCCATATTCCTTGTTCCAGCCTCTGCTTGAGGAACCGATCTAGTTTAAAAGCAGTGGGGACAAGAAAAACTACAAGATACCCAAGTACCTTTTYTTCTTCTTAGTTATTTTTAACCCAAATCAGTGTCCCAATGTGTTTCACCATGCAGCCCTACCAACAGCGGTACGGCCACAGCGGAGGGGCAGCACAGGGTGCCAACAAGAAACGAGAGCTTGGAGCAGGCACCACATCAAACGAAATACCATTCCTCAGCTGACCAGAGATTAAACTGATTTAGGAATAACACCTTGCGCTGATGCAGATAATAGCAATGATATTTAATGCCATAATAACTAGCAGAAATTTGCTTATGTATTAGCTGAGTGAATATCCTTTTCTAATGGATGCATATCTTGGGCTGGTATCTGATCCCATTTGGCAGTGACCAATTTGTAGCAGCTTTTCCTCAAAAGAAAAAGATTCTCTGAGCCACACCTACCTGGCAAGGGAGCAGTCAGTCCTTTGACCTGTTGGAAGGACAAAGAAATACAGCATTAGGGTAAAGGAATGATGCACAAATCCAGTTTTGGAAAGGGGGGGGGACAATCCGAGAGGGAGAGGAGCAGCTGGAGAGCTGCATCGTGCCGGCTTCCCGCTAGGACTGCGGCTGCTCGGAGCATCCCTGCTGGCACGGCTCCGCGGTGGCTGACCAGGAAATGCAGAAAACAGCCTGGGCTGCCTGAGGACTCTTTCTTTGCAAAGTATTGTTTTTGAAAATTGGTTCCCTGTGCATTCTAATTGTTGACTTCCACTGCCAAAAAGCTAGGCTTGTCAACCTCTCCCTCCCTCCTCCTTCCCGGGGGAATTAGTAGGGAGACAGATTATACTTTTTAAAGCCACTTAGCAAGACTGAAAACATTCACGGATTTGTTAGCCCACAGCCTGAACGTGCTAGCATTAAGCTATTTTGGGAGACAGAGGTTTAATGATATTTTCCACAAACATTTGTAGGAGCATTCCATCACCGTGCACTGAGTTTGCAAGGAAGCAGCCAAGCTAGCGACTACTGCTAATACAGGCATCATTTTAAAACAGCACAACGAGGAGTAAGACAGACAGAAAACTAGCATGTGCCTTTGGGAATTTTACAGGCCAGATCTTTTGCTAGCACAGATCATTATCAGTGAAGCCATACTGATTTACACCAGCTGAAAATCCACCCTCCCTGCAATGTCTTCCTGCTCCTGGGGAGATGGAAGACTGAAGTAGGGAAATGTCTAATTGCTGATGGCTGAGAATTAGTTGAACACATCTTGATAGCCACTTTCCTCTCCCCACGTAAAGCCAAAACAGTGCATGATTTGCATGAAAATGTTATTCTGAAGCAGAATTTCCAACCATCTGTCTCACTTCCATCATGGAATATTCATATATATAAATTACACGACTGTGGCAAGATCAAGGGGCTCCTACATTACAGTGACAAATGTGTACAGTAGGCAGGGACATAATTATTTGTAGATATGAAGACTTGCTGTTATTTTTATTACTAGAAATCGCCCTCTTTAGATTAAGGTAATTTGCAAGAGGACTGATAAATGCCACCTAAGGAAAAGGCAAAGAATAAAAATCATAACAAAAACATGAGGTTTCCAGGGACTGAGCACATGCAGCTGTATGTATTTTTTTCAGTAAAGCTTCTAAAAATGTTTCTGTGACTTGTGAAAGGAATTTTATTTGCCCATATCCCAGTTAAGTGACATTTTATGAATGGGCCTAGGCATGGACCCAGTTTGTACCATTAACCTAACTTAGTTTTGGAGACAAGATGTACCTCGCTTTCCCATCTCCTTTTGATCTCACTGATGACAGAAGTGATCTTTTTCAAAAATTTTTGGAGCTTACCCTGGCACACACTGGATCCCTTCACAAGAAGGGCCGAGAAAGCTTTGGTATTGCAAAGCAACCACAAAAAAACAGAGGGAGCCTTTAAATCTACATAGCAATACAGAAATTGCATTAACTTTCCTCCTCTTTTGGCCCACCACAGCTTGAGATCAGTTCAAGGGGCAGGCAGGTTAAGAGGAAATAGGTCTCGGTATGCAGAGGTCAGCTATGATCCAGGAATGTGATTAGTCACAGGGGCAGCATGGGTGTCATTTGGAGATATTTAGAGGCAGAAGAAAAATACCCTAAGGGTACAGCTCTTTGGCTTCACCCTCCCTTTTCATTGGGCAGCTGAAGAGAGAAAGAACTTTAAACAATAAAGCACAAGATGATGACAAGCTTCTTTCCTTACCTTCTAGTGGCTCGAGTCTGATAAACATGCAGCTCTTAATTACTGTAGTAATAAGTATTTTATTTTTATAGTACCTTTTTAAACCGAAAGCAATGCACTTAAAAGACCACATGCTGTTTAAGTTTTCATTCAGAAGATTTGCACACCATAAACTGTGGGGAGTCCAGTTAAGTTACTAAAGAAGAAAAATGAGCCCTGCTGCAGGATATAAACCCAGGAATGAGTTGAGCCATTTTCTGACCTGACATTTAGACTGTTAAACCGTCTCCTCTACAAATACTAGGCAGGCAGGTTTCTATGGAAACTTGGATGCGTAGTTTAAGAAGTGTTTGGCCAACGGGATTTGCCCATACCACGAAGGGGAAGAAATCTCCCTTTGTTCGGACACCAGTAGCAAATGCCTATTCAGTTCTGGCTGCTGCCCTTTGCCTAATGTCCCACAGATAGGCAACATATTTTACATGCTCTGAAATTTGTTTGCAATTGTCCTTACATAAGCCCATGCTCACATACATTAGCTTGGTCTGGATTGAACCCACAGAGGTCAGAAGCAGCTAATCTACCATGCAAATGAAACTTTCGACCAGCCTAATGAGGCAATACTCCTAAGCTAATCAGTAAACCGTCAATCACAAGGTTTACCCTGATATAGATTAAGCGAGAAGCAGAACGTGCACGCAGGGGGCAGGATGACTGAGTGGGCAAATGCTTCATTTAAACAAATAAGCGATGCACATTAGTGACTCATTAAGCATTTGCCTTTCACCATTATTCAAGCAGCCATGTAGGTCATTCGGCTTCTGCAGCACACAGGTCAGAAAATAAATTCATAAAACATGAATACATCCAGTTAGCGTCGGTAATCCAAGATGGTCCTACTCAGTCAGCTAATTCAATAACTGCAGCAGCCTGGCTAGCAGTGACCGAGGGCCACACTCACTTTCTCCCAAGGTCTTCTGGAGAAGGTCGTGTTTGGCTTGGAGCTTCGTTATCAGGTTCCTGCCTTCCAGGTACTCCTTCATTTTCTGTGGAGGTGGAAAAAGAGCAATATGATGAGTGGGCAAATTACTGCTTTTTGATTGCATCCTTAGGCTGCTGGGTCCTGAACATAATGCTGAAGTACAGGATCACACRGAAATTTACAGCGCAAAGGAGGCACTAAAGCCTCCTGGCTTGCACAGGTGTGTAAACCTGCAGCTCAGCCCGTGCCCCACGTATCTGCAGGGCGATTTCTACGGCTCCGCTCCGGAATCAGGTGGATGTTTGGCATCTTCTAGACATCCGAGGGGCTGTCACGCACCTCCTCCGCAGACAGGGCAGAATGGAAACGCGCTTCCCTCGCGCGTCGCCCTCAACTGAATGAGCAATTTGTTTTAACAAACTAAAAGGCTGCTACTGTGGTTATTCTCTCACTTAACCTCTCTCACCCCACTTTACTTGTCAAATACTGTGTCTGCCTCCGCTCTGGAGGATACACAAGGAGGGAGTGAGTGTGTGCGTGTGTGCACACGCGCATGCACACAAAACAAAGATATCATTTAAGTTCAGATATGGTTTCACTGAAATATTATATAATCATTTCTGCCATTTGTTTCTGATTTTTCCCAGCTCTGCAATTGCTATTTTTCACAACTCTTTCATCTCCTATTTTGGAGCTCAAAACAGCATTATCTTCGCCGTGCTGCAGCATATAAAACACACTGTCGTGCAGTAGCTGTCCGCATTATAATTAGGACACGTTTACACCCAGGAATACAGGAATAGCGTACAACGCCGCGACAGAGTAGCTACCACAGACCATTCCTCAGAAACATGGGGTACTTAAAAAATTGAGCCAGCAAAATGAGCCCAAGGAAAGGATTCTCTTTTAATAACGAAAGGGTCCAGTTCACGTCCCCAGCTCTATTCCCCGTCTTCCACCTCTGCTTTTGTATTGCCAAATTAAGACTGTAAACCCTTAAGATAAAATGGCATTTTAACTAGAGCAGTGCCCTGCTTCTCTTGTGCAGACTGTAGCAACAGCAGCCTATATGTAAGGTGAAAAGAGCCAAGAAACAGCGTGTACCCACACCACGGCAGTGCCCGCGGCGGGGGAACCCTCCCAGGAGCTAACGAAGCTGCCCTCAAGGCTCCCCAGCAGCCCAAAGACAGGCAAAAGCGGCCGACCTGGGCTTTTAAAACACAGACCTTTGGCAGTTAATTATGTCCCTCTGCTTGACAAAACTGCAACAAAAAATTCACAAACATTACGTCCTTTCAGGGGGTCTCAGCACTTCCTGATTCTTATAGGGCCAATACTTCAATTTTTTTTGTTCTAGAGGAAAGTAGGAAGACCGATCATTTGACAAAAAGTGAAAAATTTAAAAGCTAACCTTTTTTTTTTTTTTAAATAAAGAATTTCCCTGTAGAACCCGTTTGCCCATCYGCAATTATGTATTTTTCCTAAAGCAGTTAAATTTTTGCATCAAACATTTAACAGAAAAAACAGAGTGCAAGTTGCAAAAAAACCCAGAGAAGCTGAGGTGGGGATACGAGGATAAATCTGATTCTGGAAGATGCCTCAAAACCGAGAACAGGCAGGCAGACAGGACTACAAGGCTAATCTCAAAATAGCTCAAACAGAAGCTTAAAGATCTGCAAATCAACTTGATTTGGAAGAGTTAAGCTTCCCTTTGAAGCAGATATAAAAAACTTAAGCTCGGTCTTTCTTGCATTACGTCTATGTTCGCAGTGTCCGTGCTCTTTCTGAAACTAAAGCCTGCTTCCAAAAGAAACTGGATTGATGATCGCTCCTGCAGAAAACAGATTTTTTCCCCCCTTTCTGCCGTACACCCCGCTTCATCACGCAGCAGCATCGTGGCAAAACCCAGCGCAGCTGTTCGCGCTCTGCCGAGGATTGCTTCGTGCCGCGCCAAGGCTTGGCGCCCTCGCCGCACGCAAAGCTGCTCCGCGCGCCCGCGTTCCGCTCCCCAGGCGGCYGCAGCTGAGCGCGGAGACGGCACATCCCCGGCACGGCTCGTCCGCCCCGCGGGCTCCCCGGCGGCGGAGCGCCTTCTCCCAGCACCGCCGGCGCTCCGGCCGGCTGCTCCGGCTTCGGTGCACGGAGACGGGCGCATGAAGAGCATCAGCTGCCCGCAGAGGAGCGCGAGGGACTGTTCACGAAAGAAGAGCGAGCAGGTTCCCACCACATACGGCATGTCGCGTGTTCTCCGTATTTCCCTCCGCCTCATACTGCGTACCCCGACGCTTACCACTACACTTATAAAAAAGATGCAGTTTAAAAATAAGGCTGCAGGCTTTTCTCAATGAATTAAAGATCCACTAGCATTTGATTTCTGGCTTAACAAAAATAGCCAAAAAAAATCAGAGTACGGGAGAACTCCTTGGGATTYCACTTCTGGCGAAGGACAGCTGGAGTTGGACTAAGTCCAATCCGACGCAAAGAGGCAGAAACCTGCCCAAGTCACAGTATTTCACCCTGTAAAAGCCTAAGAGGGGATGATCTGCTGTTGGTGAGCGTTTTGCACCCACCTTCTCCTCAAAACCATACCGCTTTGACACCATCTCCTAGTCCAAACCTCGTTTCAGCATTTTTCCAGCAAGGAACAACCGGCAGCTGGAATACCTGAGGATGCAAAATGCAAACCAGACCACATCTGCCTGCTTGGCGGGAACGGAGATTTCTGTCCCGCAGCCTCGACGGTCGCAGACCTGGAAGGCTCAGCAGTGCTGCTCCCGCCCCAGCCCTCCACCCCAGGCCGGCTTCAAACGTGGCCCTCGACTCAAGGCGGCCCCTTCCCAGGCTGCAGCGGGGAAGCGGGATCGTCGCTCCGCCGCGCTCCTGCCAGTGATTAAACGTGGGAACAGCAGCGCACTGACAGCGGCAGCATGACATTGCTGCAAGATTGATTAGCAGGGGAATTTTATATGATACTTATCCATGTCTTAAGGGGTTGGTAATAATAAATTTGCATTAATTTTTAAAGCACTTCACAGAATGAGCATTTTACCACGTTTTAATCTTTCTGGAAGAAAGAAATAACATTACTACAAAGAACTAAAAATTATCCCCTATGTTAGGGGCAGAAAGGATGGAGTCATTCATTCTCCTTCTCACGTCCGAGGTGGGGTCGAGTGCCGACTACGCTGCAATTAGCAGCACCGTTTCAGCCCTGGCAGACAGGCTCACAGGCGCAGCAGCCACCGCCGGCGACACGCAGCACCGGCCCGCCGGGCGCTGCGGACGCAGCCTCGACTTCCAGCTGGCCCACATCGCTCCTGCTTCCTCCCTTTGCTCACCTGCGTTAGCGGGGCAAAGCCAATCGTCCTTCCTAGGCTTTTGACTGACGCAGGGAAGCCTAAGCTTCTACTCTGAATACAAAGCTTCCTTCAGAGAACTATCTTGGTGCACGTATGCAGTGATATACCTCTAGCGGCAACATAACTAATACTAGCATAAGGGTACTATAGCCTGTACTCCGTAAATTAAATTCCCATAATAGTATCACTATATYTACCTAAGAGCCCTGCCTAACTATCAGTACAGCACGTGGAACTTCCGACCTTTGTTACATGGCAATATGGAATATTTTTTCAAATTAGTATTTCTCCTTCGCTTCATATCCCTCAGCACATTTAGCCTGTCACAGGCAAGGGGGGATTTGAATCTCTGTTCTGCGCTGTTCTTCTAAAGGCATAAACCCTCGGTTTCTTTCTCCTGCACTAAGAGCCCTCACCCACGCTGCTACACGGCTTTGTCCCCATTCTCATTAGTACTCACCTGACCGTTTTCTCATATACGGAAATAATTGCTCCTTGTAGATTCAAAGCTTGAAATTCTTATAAAGGATATTTATAGGTCTGCCCAATAGTAGATCAATCATGTATCTGATTAGGCTGGTTAGAGAAGCCCTTCATATATCAGCTTCGTTCTGCTGATAGTTATTTTATCCGGGTTGTGCATGACATGACAAATAGCACTGCTGTTCGCTGGAGACAGCGCTACAGACCTGCTGCGACTTCCCCGGTCTGGCCGTGTGCGAGCAGGATATTAACACCACGAAATGGAAAAACACTACACCCAAGTCAAGTCATGGGCTCGGTCTCCCGCGTGTGCATTTGAACACATAATAGTCCATCTCCAGAGAGAGAACACTTACGGTTCAATTAAAAAATCATTTTTCTAGTTCCATAATCACGGACAGGCTGGTTAATTCCTTTTTAATTGAATCAGTTTCCCTGCCCACTTTTCTCGATAGCCAGCTTCTCCTTCTAAGAAGGCTTTTTAATTTAATGGGTTATTTTAAGCTTTTTGAGCACCTGTCCAAGAAAATGATAAACTCGCCAATAAACTTATTATAAGGCAAGCCCTGACAAAAACCATCCTGTCAGCCAGTGTAATTTGCACAGAAACATCACAATTTTAATAAGCGACACCATTCTTGGAACAGGAACCTAAAAGACAGTAAGTACAGCAAAAGATGCCCAAGGGAATGTCAGAAAGTAGGTATTATTTTTGTCTATTTTTTGAAAGATTTTTAAAATAGAAAAGAATAACAGCTCAACATAAAACAAATTTAAGAAAAAACATGTACTCTAGTATCAGAGTCAATACAGAAAACTTAGCATCTTGTAAAAATGCATCAGTTCTATTAAAAGTTTATTTGAACTTTTGAAGTTGCAAGAGGATAACAAAAATGAAAGAACTAAATACTCTTTTAGCTTGTATTATTTTTGAAAATTTTACATTTACAAGCTGTTAAGTTCTCTCTCAGACAATTCCTTTTTTAGGAAAGAAAAAGGAGGAGAAATCAAATTTTACTCAGTTTATGCACAAAGTTTTCATCAACAAAGGTACCAATATATTTGAAAAGAATTCAAAGCACCTATTTTTAAAACCAGTATACTAACTCTGCTTTCCCGAAATCAATTACAGGTGCATTTTTGTAAGATGACAGCAACCTTCTGCACTCCCTTGTAAAAATAATACTAAAAATACTATAAATGCGTCTACTTCTAACAAAAAGTTATAGCAAAAAGCATATAGGTATATAGTTTGCAAAAGCTTTGAATCACTCTGAACACCCTGAAAACTGAATTCCTCACCGTGAAATAGAACTGCTCCGTCTCCTGTTGGTTGGCCCGTCTCTTGGCAATGCTCGGTTTGCTCATGAAGGTTTCGGAGACGGTGGATTTAACAGACTCCATAGAGTTGCTGTACTGAAAGCAGTCAGAGACATCAAAGTCCTCTATTGTGACTATATCCTGGATAGTCTGGAGAGTAGCTTCCATAGTCTTCTTAACCTGTCCGGCAAGAATAAGAGCGTTAAAAAAAAGTGAAGATAATATGCTGCAGGTGAAAAAAGAGGCAATAAGTACCCCAGAGCGTTTTACTAAATGAACAAAGATTATCGGTTTCATGTCCTGTGGGCCGTAACTAGGATTCAAGTTCGGCTAATTAACAGAACACAGTCCATATTAGCAAAGGGTAGGCAGGACACTGAGCCGGCCAGCAGTATGAACACCGTTGCAATCCCCAGGCTGGGGTGAGGAAGAGAAATAGGGAAATTTAACCTTAAAGCAAAGAGTGCTGGAGGAAAAATGATGTACTCACCTTCTGTAAGTATATTGACTGGTCATCAAACAATTGTTTGATTAAAACCAGGACTTTGCTGCACTCTAAGTTTTTACTGAAGGCCAGGATCAAAATTCTAGACATATAAAGGGATTGCCAATTTTTCCCCAGAAGATATTAAAAATTCCTGAATATAGAAGTGCAGATTAGATATTTTGATCTGTTCCCAGACAAATGCCATTCACCTAGTGCTCTCATCCTAGACGACCGATGAAACAAAAGCTTGCTCTTACCTTACATTATGCAAATTCAGTGTCTTCACTTCAAAACATTACTTTAAGCTATCCAAATTCCGCTTCTTGAAACATGATCAGCCCTATCAATTTAGGGTTGGGAAAAAGGATGTTATGCTGTTTTTTTAAAAGGGTCCTCTCTGCACACCCAGCTTTCACGTGAAATTGCAGTCAGACTAATATGTTTCTGGCCTCAGTTGCCTTCTTCCTGCATTTTACCGCAAGTCTTCCCAAAATAGGATCACAGCAACTGCATTCTTCTCAGTCCCCGCTCCCCTTTGTAAGTGGCAAAAGGCTGTTGGCTTTGAGTGGCTCACCTCTTCGTTTTCAATCTTCAGTGTAGATAACCTGGACTGAAGCTGCTGGCACCTCTGCACTAATTCACTCTGGACTGGTTGCTGGGCACATAGCTGCGACTCCTGGAAGAAAAACAGCAGCATTTTTAGAATGCTGGGGAAAAACACAGACTCAAAACCAGTGCAATTACTTCATTATATTATTGCAAACATCCTCCAAAGTGCTTCATTTTAAAGCTTTAGATGGCCTGGATTTTATTCAGTGAAAAGGCCTGCATTCTAGAAAGGTGCAGTCCACCTCCTGACGGTACGAAAAGCAAGTGGGGAAAAAAAAAAAAAAGAGCGAGAACATGAACATCTCAAAGGAACTAGAAAAAAATAGCGTGTAAGTGATGTAAGCCTGTCATTTCTCTTTGGAAGTCTGAAGGTGCTTTATTACAGAGGTTACGCTAAATCGAGCCCTAAAACCTCAAGGAGATGAGAGTGTGCTTCCATCACATCAGAGAAGAATTTGGTTGCATCAGCCAGGCCTCTGGGGCAGGGGGTATGACAGGCTTAGCTCGCTCAGCTGAACTACCTGCACGCTACAGCAGCACGCAGGATTCACTACTTGATGAGTTCAGTGGAGCTTAAATAGAAAAAGACCAGGTTAGACACCTGTCCAACATGCTGGAACAGTGGGCTTCCCTGTACTGTTAAAAATTAGTCATATTTCAGAGCATGAAGCAGCTTTTTTACTTTTATTTTTTTAAAGGAAAAATATTGACCATATTGCATAAGACTAGTTTTTAAAGCAGAGATTGCAACTGAAGTTTTATTACACACATGCACATGTACAGATGTGTATTAAATCACATATATGCAAGATGATTTTAGCAAGACTATAAGCTTGCATTTATAAATAATAATTAAGCCTCAAGATAGTCAGTCAGTTGCATCCAGATATCCATGGCATGAGTCACTGCTTAATCCTCAGATCAGCTCCCCTTTCTAAGGCTCCCCTCAACCTTTCAAAAACAGAGCCAAACTGGTGGCCTTTCAGTGGGTCCAGCTATCAAAGGCGAGGGAAATGAAGAGGCAAAGCTGCAGCTAAAGATTTGGGAAGCTGCCATTTTCCTTCAAATCTATATGCTGCCTAAAAGGAGAGGGACAATGCTCCTTTGAAGACTTGATACCATTCTTTACCTGCTATATTAATTTCACCTTGCAAGCTAATGCACAATTTAAAAGAGCTCCAATCAGCCAGAAAGTATATTTTGCTAAAAATGTAATTCTATAAACATAACTAAATGGAAGAATGATTCCTACAGAGTGTTTACAGAGCTAGAGCTGAAGGAAGAATATGAACTGACCATATCACCCATATGGGGCTGAAACTCAAACTTCATGGGTGGACAGAAGACATTGTTGTACATCTCCATGAGGCGCTGCTTATCACTGTTGGCATCCAGGTTCTCAACAGCATTTTCGATGGCATCCAAACCCTCATGCTTCGACTGTTCCAGGTTTAGCTCAGCAGACAAGAACGTCCTGAGGGCTCTGTTGAGGCTAGCATGGTATCCCAGGTCACAACACTGCTGGAGAAAGACACACAATTCTATATGAATAAGCGAAGAAACTCTGAAACTGAAATTAAAATTTCTGAGGCTGTAAGACAAATAAATGGACAGCAAGTCAGGGATACTTCAGCATCCTCTAGGTACCACAGTGGTCTTATCTCTGATTGACCACAGAGGTATCCTGACTAGCAGTTTCCACAGTAAATAGAACCCAGCCTATATTCCCATACAGATTTCAACAGCGGTGTTAAAATTAGCTTCTGAGACAAGCACAGACAACTTAAACTGTTACAACAGATTGGGAAGTTGTCATGGAGTACTACAGACTTCATTTCATGTTGTTAAAAACCAACCAACCAACCCAACAAATTTTACCCTAGAAGTGAGTAGGTTCAATGGCAGGAAAGTGCATATCTTTAAATTTTAACCTTACTTTCAGAGGCACTGAGCCCCACTATAAGCACTCTGAAATCCTTAAATAAAATTTTTCCAAATTTTTCCAATTAAAAGGAAGACAATTCACTGAAGTATTATCTTGAGAAACAAACCACAGGATTTGGATCACCTGCAAATGTTAATCGGCATCTAAATTATTCCACTCAAGATACAGAAAACTGCTTAATTCGGTACACTTCGGGAAGCAAGAATATGACCTGTACAATCATCAGCATAAAGAAGAGAGTTATCCAAAAAGCAAGGAGTGATTGGTTGAGATGACTTCATTGCTAGGGTGAAACAGAAGAGCAAAAAACTTTCAAGCAGAAGGTGGTCAAGGTCAAGAATTTCCTGGCTGTTACTGCCATTAAGATGATGTCACTGGAAGACAGTCAAGCAGCTTCACCTCCACCGCGGCTGCCCAGCCAAGTCCTAATGTTTCATAAGGGAGAAAAGCGCTTTGCATTAGCTGATCAGAAACAGCCTGAATTTTTCAGACATCTAATAAACTGAGCTAGAAAGGAGCCCACCTTCTTGGAATTACAAGCAAGATTACACATGCTAGGAGAATATCCAAAAAGAAAGAAAGAGACCATCTGCTTGATTGCTATGCTGCTCTGTAAGCAAAAAATCACATGAAATCTCCTCCTCACCCATCATTTGGGTCTCATCACTGTCATTGTGAGTAAACGGGGAAAAAAAAAGATTGAGATAGAGAGGGACTGACTGACTAGTGGACCATTCCCTGCTTTTACAGAATTTCTGCCACCGAGCGCGGCTAGATGCCGGGCTCCTGTGCCAACAAGCTGCAGCAGGTGGGGAGTCTTGTAAAGGAGCAGCAGTTGCTGGTTAGACTGCAGGCAGGGAATGAAAGGACATTACATTCAATCAGAAAGAACATAAACCACCCCAAAAAACAAAAGATGCTTGATTGAGAATTTGCACGTGTCCAGACAGCCTTGGATAAGCAGCCGTTCACAGCTACTGTTGGTTTGCATGCACATCGTAATTCCAGCCCCTGCAACAGTTTGGGGAAAGCCAGGCTGAGTTGGGCCAACAGTCCAGCCATGACTGGAATCCGCTAAGATTTAACGGAAGCGGCCGCTCGTTTTCCCCTCTAACTATGGGCCGAAGCATCGTGCAGCCCAAGCAAACAGAGCGACACACTTGCCTTCCCCGCCATCGCCCTACRGCAACACACGTCCGCAGCGGAAAGGAGACCGATGTGCTGCCCAGGAGGACTTCACTGATGGGGCTGGAGAGTCCAGTGAGACTTAATATTTTATATCCCACCTCATTAAGCAGCAGGACTATGTTAAAGCTGAAAAAAACTTTGCCATCTYATTTTATTGAAGCCAGTGACAGAAAACATTTTTCAGCCCACTCCCCTACTTTAATATTTTTAAAAGTCCAGCATACCATATTTATAGAAGTATCAGTCTTGCCATCCCTTTTCTGGGTTATATAAATGTTTGATGGAATCGTTCTCTACAGAAATCACTTTTTTATAAGAATTTAATGTTAACTCATTCAAATTCACTTCCCAACATGACAGCTGATTAACCCTTTGCCAGCTAGYGGTTTTTAAATAGGCCCCAGAATAGAAGATTCAAGGAAAGAAAAGAGCCCTCTGTTTTCAAATGCAATTTACATTTGGAAAGGAAAGTATGAGATCCTGGAGTAAACAGCAGTGGTATACTTACTCCTAGAATAGTAAAGTAAACTTTAGGACTGTGGCACACACTTTTCAAAAATTCTGTCCCAGTGACCCTTCCATAAATATGAGGTCGGTCTTAATACAAACCTCTCCATTACTGTAATATTTCATTAGCCTCAAAGAGCTGCCTCAGTCCCAAAAGTCAGGAAACTCAAGACTGTTGGGCTACGTCAGGAACAATTTATCATTCATAACTCACTATTAAGAATTAACTCACTGTTATCCTACCAAGGACACTGGAGGAGGAACACAATGCATTGCATTAACATGATGAGCGCGATGCCATTTGGCCTAATACAATTTATTTGTAAATAATTTTGAAGGCTCCTTTTGTATTATGTTTCAAGATGCATCGTCATCAAACAATCAGATCAAGGAAAAGAATTAACATCTGACTTTAAAATTACATTTTAAAGTCAGATGCCTCAGATAGCCATTACTGGTTATCATTGCTAATTTTCAGTCCTTCATATCAAAGGCATTAGTAAGTCTCATTGTTAAGACACGGTAAATACAGACCACTGAATTGGGTGTTCCCAGCCAAGACCCACATCCTTCTACGCTTTCTCAAAACAGAGCAGATAAAACTCATCTTTTAAAGGTTTTGARAGCTCCCAATCGAACATTAAGCTGAATGCTTCAAGGAACACGAAGGGGTTAACACGGATACAGACGCACCCAGAGTCATGACRGCTACTGTCCAGGCACAGTGACAACTCAACGCAGGGCAGAAGCCTGGGCTCTGGTCCTGCACCATTGCCCACCATGCCCCAGAGAGGGCTGAGACACGAGCCCTTCCTTCAAAGCTGGATAACCTGCTAGGCTTGTCACTGGAGCTCTTAAAACATCTCAGGTCTGGGCTTAAAAAATGTTATGGGTTTACGTAACCTAAATGGATTCTTTGAGCATTTCTTTACTATATATGACTTATGAAAATTTAGTAAAAACAATCTGCTAAAAGACAAACAAACCAAGCACACTTGCAGTATTTTTGGGGGGAATTATAGCTGGAATTGTCAAAAAGTTTAATTTTAAGGCAATCAAATTCCACTGATTTCAGTGAGATGAATCCCTAGGCGTCTATATAAACAATATTATATAAGTTATCATTTGCTACAAAACCAAGATGCCATAATTCAAGTTTAACAAACATTAACCAGAAAAAGGTCTCCTAAACAGGCAGCAAGTATAGAAGAAACACGTCTCTTCAGTATTGCAATTTTGCAAAAAGTGACATTTTGAAATGATACAGTATTTTTAAAGCCATCTAGCACAGACAATCCTGACCTCAAAATGACAGATTTTCAAAAAATATCTAGCAGAAATGTGTAGTTCATTTGATTTTATGGACAGTTGAATAAATATAATTATATATATTGTTATAATAGCTGAATAATTAACAACGATCCAAGTGACCTTTACTGCCTGGGTCTAGAGGAACTCCTGTTAGTTACCCCCCAACTCCAAAGAAAGCTCGCTCCAGGCCTTAGAACYGAGTGTCTTTAATCTGGACAGCAGTGGGCTGTCCTTGACAAATAACAAAATAAGATCCAGCAACAATCTGTGACTCAGCCATAACCTGTTCAATGCATTTGGTAGTCCAGTCCTGTGGGTTGAAGTGGACAGTCATGTATTGGTGAAAAATCTGCTTATTTCTTTGTTTAGAGAGCCAGTGAGCCTCGGGAGTGGCCAGCAGCAGAATTTCTGCAGTTTTTGCCACTCCGTTTGACACCTTTCCGAAGCAGCCTGACAAAGCGTTCTGCAGTCCCAGGGACAGAAGAAAGAAATGCATCAAGCTACGGTAGACTTAGTGGGTGTGGGTATTAGGCAATGGAAGGCCCAAAAAGCAGGGAGATTTATTCCTCTTGTGAAATATGCTACAAGAAGCATTAACCTTGAAAAGTATGGAATTTTTCAAGGCAAGTTAAAAGTGGCTTTGGAAAACGCTTCTGTCCTTGATTTTTATTTTTATTTTTTAAACCAACTGGTATACTGCTTTACAATATCATTTTTCTTTTTAAAAACATGCTGAATTATAATCTTGAGCATTAGCTTAAAACAGTAAATAAAAAATGTCAAATAGCGATACTGAAGCAGAGTTTCATTTTAACTAAGCAATTTCTTCTTCTACATGTTTCAATGCCAGGTTTACCATGCAAACATCTATCCCCGTAACAGACTAGGCAAACCAGCTAAGAAATGCTCACTTAACAGCTTAATGGCTGATCATCACGCCAATTGTTACTGCCTGAACTGCCCATCAAACATGATCAGTCTAGTGTTGATGAGGACGTTGCTGGTTGTGCTGGTACATAACACACTGAAGAGGGAAGAGGCACATGTGAGGGTTAACGGCAATGATATTCACTGCAGTCACCCAAGCAGCAGAACTTACATCAATGAGATCAGACAGGTCATGAATGTAATACTTGAATACAGATGCGTTGGTGGCTTCCAGAGCCAACAGATACTCGTTTCTTGCCTTAATAGCCTTCAGTCTATTTTCTGTGTACTTAGCTTGGCGCTGAAAGAGAAACCAAATACAGAATTTATTTTAAAAAGAGCTGTGGAAGGAGTAGTAGCACTCTTAGTAACACTAAGCTGTATTCTGAACAATTCTTATCCTGCTCATATAATTTGTTTAATTCAGTTGGATTCTGGTTTTATCAAGATTCAAAGGCTTAATGCTTAGAATAATTACCTAGAAGTGTTTAAGCATTACTGTACTACACAGCTTTAGTCCTCTCTGCAAACAGACTATGGTGTTGGCAAAGAGTAAGGGAAGAATGAAGGAACAAGATGGGCTTATGAGATTGTAAAATGACTTATTTATAAGATGCAATTTCAGTTAACATCCACACTTTCAGCAATAACTGTAACTCTAAGCACTGCCTGCCACTGCAACTTGCACCGTTCCAACCTAGCTCACAGTACAAATCTTAGCCCATCCATGCTAGCAAGTCCCAAAGCTAAACAGGACCATGTAGCCCAAAGTCAACACCGGCTCTGCCCTTAACTCATCTTTTTGCTGGCCCTAAACTCTAATTTATRGCTTATCTAAAACTTGTCCTGATCTTTTTTTGAGGTGGTCCCAAATGTGTACTCCTTGCACTGCCAGGCTTGCCTCTTGCTCCGTCATTCTTGGCTCAAGTCCCAGTACTGTATATCAAGCCCACATCAAGGAGAGAAGTCCTCAGTAGTTCCTGTGCTGAACTACTGCAAAGGTCTCCTGTCTCCTCCTCAGGCATTCTACACAAGCAGCAGCAATGCCATGCAAGTACCTTCTCCTTCATTTTCTCTATTTTCTTGACAGAGCTTCGTCGAACGTGTTTTTCTTCAAACTTGACATTGGAAGTTGAGTCGGGGGAACGTGGTGTCTGCTTGTCCTCTTGTTTCACTGACTTCCCAATCTGCTTTTCTTCCTGCTTCTCTGCCTCTTTCAGCTTGCTCTGAGCACTAATGCTGTCAGCGTTGTACATATGGTAGGTTTTCATAACCTGCGGAAGATACACAACAGTCATATAGCATAATAGTTCCATTTGCTGAGGAGGAAATAGGTTTACCTAACCAGCAAGCCAGGCATGCAGAAACTTTGCCTTACACTATCATCTGCATGACCGAGTCTCAGGGGAGAAGAGTTATACGTATACCTGCAAAGCTCAGAAGTTAGGAAAGAGGAGGAAAAAACCCTAAGAAAGAAGTCACATGCTACAACACAGGGACATTATTTGCATTTGGCCAACACATTCCCAAAAAATTATAAGTTTCTTTAACATAACTATTTCACAATAGCTGTTCATCACGTTTGTAATAAATGCAATGTAGCCTACTAAGTAAACAAAGGCATTTGGACAGTGACCAACAAGTCAGATCTGTTTGCCTGTTGGGAGTCAGAAATATCTAAACTGGCAAAATATCCAGGGAAACATCACATCTCAAAAAAGCATGCCAGAAGATGCACGAATGAAAGCGTGGCTCCCAAAAAGGAATTTGAAATCAAAGTAGCTTATTTTGCAGCTGCTTCTTTGTTTAATTTTGGCACACGCCTTCTCGTACACTCCAATGGAGGAATCAAAAAACTCAAAAATATAGCAATTATATCTTGCCTTCTTACTATTCAAAGAACATTATTTGCCAAAGTTGGAAAAATGATAGCTTTTCATCACCAGGTAAGGATTTCAGAAGGGATGTCTATCAGTCTTATATCCAGACGAATCAGTCATTTAAATATGACAAGTCTCAAGCAACTATATGCAACTCAATAGTTTGATCATAACAGCTGCAAAAGTAACTCATGTTCAATTTGTTTAAATCAAATTTGACACAAAAAAGCACTTCTGTTCACCTTATGTAACAAAAATATCAATAAATGAGTGTGGTTCTTTCAGAAGGCTCAAGGAGAGCAGGAACTTGTGCTATATGGACTATAGCACATATTTTTTATAAATAAATATAGATAAATATTATCCCAAGAGGCACACAAACAAAAAACTTATTTAATTGGACATTCACGTTTAGTTTTAAGAAAACAGAACAAAAACCCCAAAGGGCATCATACCTAAACTGGCTTTTTCYATCCACAATGAGAAAACAAGTCAGTTCACGCACATGGACACCAAAGTGAGTATTTATGATATAATTTTGATGGGGGCTAATAAATGCATAATTGCATAAAGACATCCCGATAGCGTAACTCCAGCTTTAATAAAGATCCCACTTGCAAATCAATTGATGTATACCGATTTCATCTCAGTTTGAACTGCAACATAATTTTACTTAAGTAGGATGCATGTTCTCTCCTCACGCAGTGATCAGCAGAGGTTCTCAGATACAAAGAGAAGTTGTATTTAAACATGATAGCACGTGAATGCAGCAAGTATTAAAGAGAGACTTTCTGAATAATTTACACACACACTTTCAGCTACYGCATATGCTTAGACTATAAAGCAGGTATTTATAGTAACAGAGGCAAAGCGGCTTCTTTTCCTCTATCACTGAAAGTAGAGCTGGCAGAAAGCAAGAGAAGCAGAAAAAAAAATCACAATTTTAATGACTTCACCCTGCTGACAGTGCCACATTGGCAACCACAAACACCGCCTGCTCCATGTCTGGCAGTGAGGTTACTGTTGACTCACTAGTGCCTGCTGGGGTCAACAGCAAAGTCAAGGACTTCAGTTGCACAGGACAATTCARGACAAAAGGCTCATGGGGAAAATTCCCTGTATTTTATTGATGTAGGGAAACTCAAAACCGTGTCCATTTTCATGGACATCCATCTATCCTGGAAACAGAGACTGTCAATCCTTTACTCAAAAAAAAAAACAAAAAAGAAACATTGCTGAAACAGATCGCATCTTCAAAAAAAAAAAAATCATTTCTACAGTAGGCAAACCTGATGAGCCACCTTCATTTCCAAAGTAAATTCTCTGCCTTTCTGGAAGAAAAGGAAAAATGCAGTTTGCTCACTCTGTTGTAAAACAAAGCAGTACTGACAACTGCAGTGGTGGCACATCACATCCCAGTTTAGCTTTCAGTGCCTCCAGCTTCCACCATACTGCTACTTTCCAGTCATTCTTGGCAATGCTGTCAAGCAACACAAAGTGTCTTTGTCCACAGACAAGATTCATTAAAACTAAACACTATAAGGCAGAAAAGGAGGGGAAATCAAACTGGATTCACAATCTAACCTCCGAAAATGCTATTTTCCAAGTCATCAGGGCAGAATGATGCCCAGTGTCATGCAGCAGCTAGAGTCTGGAGGAGAGTACTGAAAATCCCACTTTAGCTATTGCAGCAGCAAGAACACTGGAGCATGATGAATTCTCTTTTCCTACTCTTGAGCTCCCTTCTTTTTCTAAGAGATTAGTCTGAACATTTGGCTTCCATGCTCTAATGTAACAATTTCCTTCTATATGTTCTGCTGATACAGAAAATTTCAGGGAAACCTCTCTAATGCTCTAGTATTGTTATCAATACCTAATTTCATCACAAGGTTGATATACCCAGACTTCAGACACATCTCTGGATCATCTTCTTCAAGGAATGAAAGAGAGAAGTTGTTCCTCAATGCAATGACCCAATGCATCATTAAAGAAGGAGGAAAGAAGACATTTTGAGCAACAAAGCCATGGAAAACCATGTGTAGGTTCTGCTTTTAAAACAGAACCAATTCACTAACAGCTGCTGAAGGAAAAAATTTAATCAAACAACAGGCTTTTCCATTCAGCTATGTGAGAAGAAAAATCCCCAAGCAGCACATGAACTTTAACGAACACATTCCTTCTCTTTCCCAAGGCAATGCCTCTTTCTTGGTGCCTCCAATGGATATACTGAGCAGCAAAAAGCACAGACGGAAGGCTATTACTCTAAAGGGAACAGTTTTGCTGGAAGAGTGGAGGAACAAATAAACACAGTGGGTTTTTCCTCCCCACTGAAGTTGCATGCTCTCTTTTGTATGCTCAATTCCAGAAGTGGACCACACAAAACCACTATGCTTATCTGATTCAAGCATGCAGTAACCTGACTGAAAATTTTTAGTGTATTTGGAAATAACTCTAAACGTCTTTTTTTCCTTCTTCTTCTTCTTTTTTTTTTTTTTTTAAATACTGCAGCTAGTAGAAGGTATGTGTTAACTTGAGATATTTGGGAATTGGAGCCAACACTTACAGAGCTGAAACAGAATATAAAGATGGAGTGAAAAAGTGAGATTTATGGTACTGTATAGACTGGTGAACACAAACTGCCTCAAATCACAAGAACTGCAGACATTTATCAGTCTTAGTGCTTAGTCTGTGCTGTAACAGCAGGCTGGGAGAAGTCAAACACTTCTTCCTTCTGTCTGAAAAGATGCCAAGAAGTCAGTTTGATTTACCGTATAGAGTTCATTCAGGACCTTCATCAAGTCTTCCTGGAGCTGCAGTCCCACTTCCTTACTCTGCAACAAAATAGAGAAATGAAAGTTAATTGGGGAAGATGGGAAAGAGGTGAAGGAAGTGAGCATGCTCCATGTCTACAAATAATCTAGACTTAATTAAGCACCATTATTTATGCTAGCAAATCCAATAACTGCTCAGCCAACAGCCACTTATGGTCAAATTGCACAAACGGTATTAATAAACTGAAATGTTATACGTACACAGCCAAGCAAGCCTTAGAGTATGGAGACAGGAAAATTTCCAGCAAACATGAGATTTTCAACATTACAAGTCTAGAAACAAATAGATTTTCTGATCTAGCACTTAGTGATCTTACTTAGTGTCTTACTATGGCAGTTTGGCATACAGTAGAATATGCAAGCTGAAGAAATGCAGGATAAGAAAGCCAACAGTAACGATATTCCTTTATTTGGCATTGTATCACAACACAACAGGCAATACTTCAATTTTCCTGATGTATAAACTAAGCGACAAAGGCTCAGCGATGCTGTCGCCAAAAGGCAGGTCTTTATTAAAGGCTGTATTATGCCAAAGGTTTTGCTCCAAAGCACAGTAAATAAATCTAATTGTGCAGGTGTAAGTGCCACTACACTGCATTTTACCCCACCCTTTTCAAAGACAGGGAGGAAAGTAAAGGCTCTCAGTTCGCAGAGGACAAAAACCAAGTAAGGTGGGTCCTTGACAAAACCAGACCCTGCAGGCTGCGGTGACGGACAACCACCACCTCCTTTAGGCTCGCGTCTCCGTACTGTAGTACTGCTGCTCTTTCCTTCGACCTTACATCTCACTCGCACTCTCCAGTACCACCTTCCTGCCTCTCCTGTCCTTATTCCTTGTCCCATAGCCACTAGCACAGCACGGGTCACCAGTGCCACCCCCTAACATTGATTCCTTACAAAATGAGGTTGCTCAACCGGGGTCCTGCGGGCGTTCGAGCCTAAGGAGACATATCAAGGGGGGAAACCGTACTGCAGTGTCTGCCAGCTCTTGCTTCATAAGCCTCATGCCCAGAGTAGAAAAAATATTACTGATTTACTAAGGCAACAGTCACTCTTTTGCCTGGATACCAAAATGGAAACGGCTTGCTGAAGAAGCAGGGTTCATTAAAGAGAAGCCTGAAGAACAACCCTAGGAAGATCTGCATGCAGGGAGACGTGCTCCTAAGTGGATCTTTTTGCCTGTTATTGAAGGAGATACGCTTTGACCAACTGTAGTTTCTACTGACTGTATTTAAAAGACTACACAGAGCCCTTGGTTTATTTGAATGCAGTGCTAATGTCAAATTCCCCCCCCCTTTTTTTTAAGTTTGCATGGTAAAGTCAGTGTTAAACAAAAATCATATGCTTTCAGACCTCTCCTTTGGTTGTACACGAGATTTTTATGTCCAAAAGTTCACCTCTTCCCCCACCCCCCCATACAACAGTAGGCTGCTACAACCTATAACATCTTTTTGCAAATGTTCTTTTGCTTTTGTATGTCATCACCATAGCTACAAAAAGAACCTCCACTTCAAAATTAATAAAAGAATTACTCTGACAGGGATTTACATGCATGCATTCAACAGTCAGTTCTTCCCACTTCCATTCAAATTATAAATTCAGATATGGGATTTACCTCAACAGACAAAGCAATCAGCTATTTTTAAACTACAAAGACTACAATGCAATTTAACTATATCAACACAAATCACTCTCTCCCAGGGGACACTTGCATTAGTGAGCTGCCTAGTTAAACCCAAGGATATATGACTCATGAACTTGTTTCCTTCTCTAAGAAGCAGCAGAACAAAGAAAAATAAGGATTAGAAGCAGATAGACATGACTGGTTGTCAAAACCGGGTGAGACCCAAACTAGCCTGCAGCCAAGTGTCAGATTTTAAAAAATGTTTACTTATTTAAAATCCCTGCTAGGTGACAGGCAGCGCGCATTTCTACCTTGCAATTAGACACAACTGCTGCATAAAGAGGCAAACACTTGGCTTTAGCTAAATACAAAACTAGGGAACGGATGAGCACATTCTTCTATTAAAGACTACCAGAATGCCAAAGAGTCACATCCACAATTGCTGCAGGATGACACCTCTGTATGCAAAGCCCTCTTTGAAGAGGCATTTCTGCATGCAACAACACTCGTATGCAAAGGAGGGAAAGCAGCTTCCTCACCTAGCGAGTTCAATGGTACTATTAATCTGCACCTGATTAGAGACAGGGTATCATGCTGAAACCGATTCATATTCTGAAGAGCTTCCATGAGAAAATTTGAGAAATGCAGATACACCAAAGAGCAGAGTCAGCAAGCGTTTAATGACACTCCTTGCAAAGCGGCGGCGCAGTCCCGGCTCCTCCCGTGCCTGCTCCGTCTGGCACGCAGCAGCACCGCCGTGCACCTACTGCTTTGCTACCTACCTTAACAAATCCTCTTTCTATAGCAGCAAATGATCAAGAAAAACCTCTGTATTTGTAATAAAATTTACATCTTTCAGCCTACAGTACTTAGGAGATTAAAGCCAGTAAAGCTACAATTAGACCCAAACAGATGTTTCTTTTCTTTGCTGTTACAGACTCCAAGAGAAGATGTCTCAACTGTTATCCTGCTTATTTGAGCGGGCTGCTGAAACGGTTTTAACTTGCTGCCGTAACCCCTGCTGCCCATGGCGCACATTATCACGCTGGATAAACCATTCTGAAACTCTAGGAAAACTCAAAGCGGGGCTGACGCGGAGCTGGTTAATGATCGCTGCCTTGCAGCCAGCGGCCAGCACTGCCACATCTCATCAAAAGACCGGGGCTCCTGGGCTCAGCGTTACACAATATATCCTTTAAGGTGAAAAAAGGAGGGGAGGGGACGAGAGGGAGAGACGCACCGATAATTAATTGCTCGTGAAGCCACACACCAGGCAAAAACACAACTGAAGGGGGAGAAGTCTCCCCCAACCTCCCCAAATCTAAGGATAAAGGGCAACTATTTATCACATGAAACAGGGGTCTTTGAGTCAATCTTGTTAGCTGTACACCAAAACGGGGGGAAGGGGGATGAGAAGCACTAAACAGAGCCGCCTTTGTTGGTTATCGGACAAAATGTTTCTCTCGGCTTGGCAGAAGAGGATGAATCCCATGAACAGCCCTGGAGCGCGGAGGGGGTAAAGCCCGTCCCCGAGACCCTCCTGCCACACGGGCCAGGGACTCGGCACCATCCGCATTCGCTGCCTCCTCAAAAGCGAACAAAAAMCCCCAAACAACCGCCACGCTGTCCAGATGCAAAGGATGCTTTCCCCGCATTTTTCCACTAATTAGCAAGCGTGGACATATCTGCTGCCACGTATAACACGAGTGACATAACCCACTTCACAGATTGCATTCGTTCACCGCGCAGGAAGGCAGCACTGCCGCGCTGCTAACCTGCAGAGCAAGCAGCTTCGGCCACACGGTATCTGCTGGGTTAGGCAGATTTCAGACACTCGAACCTGCTCCCCAGGGGGCCAGATGYGCTACTGAAAAAATAAACCTCAGACACAAGCTCTGGAAAAAAAGCTGATGATTCCCAGTCTCGGAGGTATTTTGCAGTAACAGTTTCTCCATTTCTCCCATCACTGAMAGCAGAAGCGAGCTGAAGCTGCCGATCACCGCAGTGATACGGGCCGCAAGGATTTTCCGACTGCCTTTTTCTCAACATCGGAGATGATTAATGAAGCTGGCTGGGTCTGTTTTAAATGCTCCGAGCACTGAACTTTTCACTCAAAGAGCTCTTGAGCAGCGTGCCTCCCTGCTGCTCGACTGCCCGGACCGCACCAGCCATTCTCCCTTCGCCCAGCTCTTCCAGCCCATTTGTTTATTTTTCGCATAAAATTGCTCATTCACTGTACAAACTGCTGAAGCACCAATTATGCAGACCTAGATTAAAATGCATACTTTAATGCATATTCAGATGCATATTCAGGTTGAAGAAGAAAAGAAGAAATGTAAACAGCAAACTGTCAAAACACACAATTCCTTGTGTTCCCAAACGAGCTCTGAAGACAGAAGCTGCCAGACTGCTGGGCTGGAAAAAAGGTACATTAGGACAAAGGTAAGATAGATCACAGGTGTCATGAAAACAAGTGGCATTTCTAGAGCTAAGCAATGCACACTGTTAATTTAACACTGCTCCCCAATACAGATTTCACACCAAAAGAGATTTAGGAGAAAAAAAAAGTTGATCTAGCTGAGCCTAGCAAGTGAAAATATAATGYAGGAAGTAGCAAAGTCAAAAGAAAATGCCTTAAGCTTTAGCAAAAAAATTGTTGCTCGAGTGTTTTAGAGGATGGGGGACCTGATGCACAGAGAAGCTCTSTGAGGTCCTGGATGGTGTGAACTGCACCCAGATTAGAGGCGGCTCATCTTAACCTTTGCCATAAAGGTTAAAGGGATTTCAAGACCCTGCTAGAATATGGTGCGGATTTATGAATAAAATACACACCAAGGAAAAACAGCAACGCAATCTCTGCAGTTGCAAACATCTCCAAGTATCAGTTCTACACAGGCAGAAACCCAATTCAGACACGACTGCRGCCTTGTACTCCAGAAAACACAAACGGAGGTGCCTCCTCCAGCTGGAAAGGCTGATCCCTTACAGCGTCACCTTTGACATGAAGCAGAGCTCTGAAAGAATAATAAATAAAAGCAAAAGAAAATTTAGAAATATCATCTCTGCCTAGCTGTAGCTGTAACTGGAGTGTATCTGTATAGTCCTTAAAAAGCCTGAGGAAGGGCTTATGCCATCAAGAGCTTAACTGATCAGCTCAAATAATAAATACGGGGGGTGGAGGAGGAAGATGGTAGATATTACCTGTCCCCACAAAACTTGCCTCCTTCTTATCCCATCACAGCTACAATACTTGCCTTCCTGATCTGGCAGGTTATCTGCTTCGGTGTGCATCACTGACTYTCCTTGGAAGACGGCACCGTATGGCGACTACGGCATCCTGGGGGTCGGGACAGGGGAGAGCAGGGTGCCAGCACGACACCCACTCGTGCCGCAGCAAAGGTGCGTGCTGATGGCAGCGATACACACACGCTTCCCTTGCTTTGCAAATCAGGAAAGTTATCAAGAGCACCCCAGAATTATTTCAGTACAGTGAGAAGAGTAACTGTTGTCCAGGACCGCTTATTTGCAAATCGGTATTTTTCTTGCAAGCTGTCCCTCTCGAGCCTCCTCTTCAGCCCGAAACAAGAAAGCAAAGGCAGCTGCCCTAAGCGTGTGCATGCATACGCACATACGCACGCACGCTCACACATGCACACATACCCTTTTGTCCCAACGGAGGGCATACGCACCATGTGCCGAGCTGTAGGTTGCTGCCACCCTTAACCAGCACATAAATTCTCAGGACGCTGCGCCAGCTCCTCAACGCGCGCTTTGTTCCAGCTCGCCTCCCCTCCACCTCCCCTCTAATTTAATCAAGATGTTTTTGGGATCTACTGCAGTACTCGCTCGGCTGTTCCGCATTCCAGCGAACATTAACGACTTCAGCTTCAAAATATTTAGGGGGAATAATAAATACAAGAGCTAAGGAATGCTGTCAACATTTTATGCCCCAGATTTCAAGCCTCAGCAACATCGTTCCCAATCGGATAGAAAGATGGTATGGCTTCAAAACAAACATACCAGGAGGTTCACTAGATGCTTTCTGCATAAACTCAATAGCAGCAAGGAAGCGTTCAGAAACTACTGATGGGTGAATGCATAAAATACTAAGATAAAAGATTTTATCTACGCTGCCTGAAATTATGCGAGTCGGTGACAGGGCTGAGACTAGAGCCCAAGCCTGCTGATTTTGAAAACGATTCTTTAACAAGGCCATTTCTCTATATTTTTTTTTTTTTTTTAAAGTGTAAGTAGAATAAATATACATAGGTAGAAAGCAAACATTTAATTTTCTAATTCTGTTTTAAATTAACAGTGACAGTGGTCACTGCTGAAAGCAGTGTGTCCTTGCTGAAAGCAGCAAGGAAACTTCCAGAAATGCAAGATCCTTTTCTATTCCTGGACCCTAAATCTTGTCAAAATAGAGATTACAGAACGTAGTTAAGTTTGTCAAAGGCTTGCTAGGTAAAATTTTCCAAGTTCATACATGATGTAGTACTTTGATTAGCAAATCGTATTTAAGCTTAAACGCAGGCAGACTCCAGATAACTTAGGTGTTTTTTTTTTTTTTTTTTTTTTTACAGACTTGCCTTAAATAAATTCATTTGCACGCAGTAACAGACACGATTCATCATTTTCATGTTCTCATCTAAACAAACGATCAGATTCAGTGTACAGAAGTACTCTATCATCATCATCATCGATCCAATTCTTTTTTTTATTGATGCAATCCCTATTTTACAAAGCTTACACAAGCTTTATGGAACTTTCTCCCACAGCTTTCACAGAGAAAGCGGTCAGTCACTATCACACGGCCCTAAAGAACAGGAATTCTTTAAAGATTTCTTCTATAGCATCAAGTTCTCCARAATTTAAAGAAAACCTAGGAAAACAAAACCTATGATGTGATGCAATATACATGCATACTTGTGGGACAGTCAGACCATTGGTTTCTAGTACAATGATCCATTATGTCTTCGTCAGTCATTCAAATTACTGTTGCAGTATCTAACTTTCTCCACTAATTTCACTAGTGATTTGTTAAATTCCGCTTCATCGCTATGTTAGCAAGAAGGAATTTTCCCCACACAGCAAAAATGTGGGACTCTGAAAAAGCTGTTCCTGCATAAAACCATGTTGCAGCACTGCCTTGTGTACGCCRGGGTGGAAGAGCTGCTTCCAAGGAGCCCCATCCCCTCATTCTCCTTTTTTTTGCCGTCTTCTGTGCTGGTGCTATTGAGTGTTGGGCTTCAGGCGCTCAATCCCAGCAAATCCAGCAATTTTATGGCTAAGAGACCTCATTCTTACGGTGAAGCCAGCCACGTTCTCACCTATTGAGTGAGCAGCGCGTGAAACGGGCTTCAGCAAGAGCCACCAGCAGGCCTTGAAGTCTTGTAAAATACTGGACGTAAGGTCCCGTAATTCTGCCCAGGGTTTTCATGCACGGCGTGACCGCTTTGTGCTTCCCYCAATATCCTTTCTCGAACTGCTCTGACGCACGGCTAGAGAAGACCTGATGCGAGGGATGAGCAAGGCGAACGGCTGGGAGTTTAAGGAGAACTGTTAGGGGCTGTTACCACGTTCCCGGCTGCCCTGAGTTCAAACCAAGGCAAAATAAAGGCAGGCGTATCGCTGTAATGAAGGGTAACATAAGCATGACAATGCGAATACAGAAAATAAAAATTGCGATGCAGCAGCAGCAGCGCACAGCTTCCACATGTTAAAAAGGGTGGAAAAGCAGCACGTTCCTTTCCCAGCCTATGTGCAGAAGTGACGTTTTCAACTTGTGACATAGGAAGCAGAATTACTTCAGCTGCAGCCTTCAGCACTGAGCACATCACCCAGGGGAACAGGCCCCGATCACAGCGTTATACACGGCTAAGAGCGKAACAGCAGCCACCTGCTCCGATTGCGGACGGGGGGACCCAACCTCTAACCGGGCAGCGGATAAGGGCTGCTAGCTGAGCCAGTACCAGCACCCAAGTTATGTCACTCCCTCGCCCTTCCCCATTGCACTGGTTCTAAAAATAAGCAGGTAGGAAGACGGGGAGATTTAATTTCACCAGCGAGAAATCGGAATCGATCATTTCACAACAGGCCTCTGTGTCCTTCAGCACTAAGAGCTCAGCATTACGAGCTCCTTGTAGGAACTATTCACCAAGAGACATAACACCTGCGAGGATTTGTGCAATAACATTCCTCCCGGCTTTTTTAATCTGACACTAAAGCAGATCCTCTTTGCTGCTAATAGATACCGGCAAAGGGCTCTCGCTTTCCCCAGAGCAATTAAACGGGAAGGCACCGGGAGGGGGGAAGGCTGGGGGCTACGGATGCAAGCGGCAGAGCAGGCGTGCAGCAAGCACTTCCCAACTCTGTGCCCACATCAGTTTCATCTATCCCTTTTGCATACTTACCTGCTTACACTCTTCTAGAAAAAAAATTATATATATAAAGACAGTTTAAACAAACACCGAGCATCTTGGCCAGTGTGCTTCCTTTACGCGTGTAGCTTTTCCATGTATGCTGCGTTTTAGAATTGTTCCTACTCCAGTACCAATGCAGTAAGTGAGACGTACTGCAGCTGTAATGTAGGTCATCTTAAGCAAGGACCCCTTAAGAGAATTAATAGTTCTTCTTCCTTGATTACTGCAGGCTTTTAACCAACTCATCATGGATTCTTCATTTCACATCAAACACTGTGCAGTATACTAGTAGGTAAATAAAGTATTTTTTCCCCACGATCAAAGGTATTAAACAGGAAGCAAATTCAAAATTGACAGTTTGGGTTTTTTTTCATTCCTTCTTCTAAGGTTTCTTTCCTTAAATATCATTACTGAATTTGATACACTGGCATAAAGCAAGGAACGCCATGCTCTCAAAGCCAAATCTGTAGGGCAACCCGCCCCCCCCCCAAACACCCACACTCATCTATGCTGAAAAGACACATCCACCCAATAGACCCAAAAAGCGAGGAAGACCATAGCTAGAGCATCTCAAACGAGCCTCCTAGTTAGCACTGCTGGAAGCAGCAGGAAGTTAAAACAGAAGAAGGGAAGCTAAACGTTTAAATGCCACGGCCCAGCATCGCGTGAGAGGTGGGCATGACGGCAGGAAAAGTCCATATTTTTAAAAAGTAATATATGTATTTTCCTTAAATCTGAACAAAAACCACCAGTCTGCTTCTAGGGAAATCTTAAGGAGACAATAGAGAAAGAGTGATTAAAGATACCAAATTAAAGAGACTTCTTCTCAGAAGGCTACATGTGTATAAACACCACCCAGGGATCCCAGCAAAAAGAGAGATCTGTAGGCAAGAAAAACTGATAACCGTACCAGAAACACAAAGGTTGCACCACGCAGAGAAACCAAGGGCCGCGTTAAAATGAGGGTGTGACAAGGGGATATAGATTTATAAATACATAAATGAAAAGGCCATGCTTAAGGAGGATAAGGAGGAAGAAATCAAAGGAGCGCACTCTGCAGAAGCAGATAGAGGAAGAGGAGACGGCTGCGCGGGAAGGGAGGCCGACATCAAAGCGGGGCGCCGGGCCGCGGCGGGCGCCCGGCAGGGATCCGAGCAGGAAAGCCGGCTGCCCGCAGGCTTGAAACGGCAACCTTGCACGAAACGCAGGGCCGTATCACTAACCGTGGGACAAGAAGAAAACATTCCCCCCTTCCCAAGGGGCAGCAACTCGTTATTAGGACAATTCCACCAGGTTGCCCGTGGCTTTATTTGCTCAAGAGAGYGGTTATTTATTTCCCCGTTTATCCTCCGTTTCACTGGTAATAGCGCAGACTTGCACGGCCGCTGGCCCTCAGGCCGGTCGCGCCAGTGAAGCCAAACAGCCCCGACCCCCACTGACGCCAGCGGGACGCGTCTGTAAGACTGTCGTAGCATCACGCTCTTCATTAACAAGGCCTTTTACCGAGATGTGTTTCCTGAGCAAAACCAAAACAAAACGCTTGGAAGGAGCGCAGCGTGCAAATACCTGCAAGTTAGGTAGCTGGGAACCGAAGATCTAAGCTGTCGTTTCACCCCTAATAGATCTGCTTCACTCAACATGCTGGGCATCGTCCCAGACCTTGGGCTGCTGTAAGGGGATCTGCCGGCTGTCGCTCCAACGCAGGCAAAGCTGTGCTGCATCCGACTGGGGATGGGCAGGAGGAGACGTGCAGGAATTGTTGGGGGTTTTTTTTTTGAACACTGCTGAAAATTGAGTTGTTTTCAACTCAGAAAACCCCCAAACCCACGCAGCTCACTGTAGTCAGACGATTTCCCCCCGGTCCTCAGCGAGCTCCCCCCGAAGYGTCCCGTCCTCCCCGCCCAGAGCGTACGTGGCACCGTGCCGTGCCGCCGTCCACGGGGCTCTGCTGCTCACCCTGTGCCGCCGCGGCTGGGCGGCCTCCAAGGTACGACCGGCTGGTAAGCGCGGCTTCCCGACACAGAAACACAGAAGCAAGAGCGCTCTCAAGAGCACTGCCTGAAAGAGCGGCCTTGGACACGCTTTACACAGGCAAATCCCAACCAGCTCCTGGCTTGAAATTCTCAGAATCCAGAACTCGTTTCACCTATTCTTGCAGCACAGAAGTTTAAGTTGCACCTTTTCTTGATCCATTTGTTTCCAAGAAGTTATAAAACCATGCTCAGTGCAAACAGACACACCACCACCCCGGTTCTCAGGCATTTAAACATTTTACAGGGAGACTTTAATGAGGAAGTAAACAAATCCGGCAGCCAGGAAGAAATGCCGGTGATACGCCGCACATCTGACACCACTTGGTTGTTGGCTTTGGCAGCGCACACAGCTTCTCTTATCAGCAGAGATACCTTTGAAGTGGCTGGCAAACTTCCATCTAATACTCAAACAAATAAGACCCTTCACATCATAACACAGCCCTGAAAAGGGATCTCTTCATCATAAAGCACAGATGGAAAGGCTTAATTAGACAGTGCCAGACCGTGCAGTCTTCCCACCACACTGCAAATCCAAACAGCGAGGACTGAAAACACAAGCCACCCAAAAGCCTGTATGCAATGCAGGCATAACCGCTGGAATCTCTCAAGTTCATTGATTTTAAGAAAAACATGTCAGAGCTTGACTGTTAGCACTGCTGCACCCTTCTCATAACCCCTTCACCCTTCAGAGGAGCCACGGAGCGCAACACATGAGAACCCGTCCTGGCCTGAAGACTTCCCACCCCAGGGCTACACTACCACTTCCAGCCGCTGGAAGAGACCAAACCCCCCTTTGCTACCATTACAGATGCTCCTTCAGACAAAACTTCCAAAGCCGGCACAGCTTCCGCCCCCGGGACGCCCGGCTGCGGCAGGGCCGGGGACACCCGCTGCACCGCCGTCGTTCCGCCCTGCCGCCCTCCCCACCGCGGCTCGGCCGGAGGACGCGGTTCCTCCCGAGCGTGGACCTCATCGCGCCCTCCCCGGCCGCCGCAGCCCGCCGGCAGGACGACCGCTGCGCGCCACGCTTCCATCTCTCTCTCGAAGGAGCTCAGCGCTGCGGAGAGCACAAAATACAGCGGCTCGAGAGTTTAGCACCGGGGGTCTCGGCTACCTCTTTTACAGCCTCCGCGCCCTTCAGCGCTCACCTACTCAATGCTAGCATGGCACAAAGTCCTGACTCTGGAAGGCCCTAGATTATAAGTGGCCCAAGAAAAAGATTTTATAGCTCCGGATTTTATTTCGACTACCCTCAGCAAATGTGGGTCGCTGCATCACCTTCCTCCCCATATTCCTTAGCATTACTTACAATCCAGGGAGCAGGTCCTGCATATAAGTTGCTACAGAATTTGTAGTAAGCCAGAGATGTGTATAGCAAAAAAGTTTTTTTTAAAAAGATGTTCTCCAAAGCAAAAGTAAAAAAGACATTTTTCTCAGCTTTTCAAATCGCAGGTGTTATGTCATAACATTTCCACATATAACTGGGCAATTTTTCCACAGGAGGTTATAAAAAAAATCAGATTTATATTGCTTGTTATACAAAATAAAATTTGCAGGTTTACTGTCGGGGAGAGGAAGGACAATGTTCATTTGGACCCTCTAATCAATACGGCTATAAAGTCTCGTTTGGGCTAGGCGGGTTGCTGACCTGTGAAGGTGTTTGCGTCCCCAAACATACCTGCCATGCCTACGCAGGCTGTTGAGTCATCTTATTACTCCTTTCCAATATCTGCAGATCACTGCCTCTTAATGAACTGGAAATATTAGCTTGCGAGCTGCCATTTAGTGCACTTCCCCTTCAGGAATATGCATCGACAAGCAGCCTGGCAACCACTGCAGGACCACGAGCTACCGGCGGTGACGCCTTTACACCGATACACCACGTACTGACAGCTTTGGGACACCACAGGCGACACCCAAATTAAGAAGCTTTTCTCAAAAAGACAACTGCAAAGGTCCAGGCATAGATATGTACACATCAGCAGTGAGAAAGGCACCCTGGATTTGCCAGTGACTTGCTGAGTAACTCTGGGTAAGGCGCTTCACCCGCTTCTCCTGGTTTTTCCATCCAGCAGAAGGTACCACTCAGCCCAGAGATATTCTGGGCATTGTTTGTGCTGCTCTTGGAATATACAGGCTGCTACAAACATGCTAAATAGGAGCTTTATAAAAATAAAGCATTTTAAAAAACACAGAATATAAACCAGTTCTGCAATATTTTGTGTAACCACATGTGTTTGCATTCTAGCCTCTAGCAGCTTTTGTACCCGTTTATACCTCTTGCTGCGGCTCAGGAAGGTGAGAGATTCTAGTGAAAAAAGCATAAGAGGTAGCGGATCCAAGTTCAGCCAAGTTTCTCCATTTATCTGTTGCTACCTTATTCATCTATGTGTCTCTAGATAAGACAGGATGCAGTTTTTGTTTTTACCCCCCCAGCCTAAGCGGAACTGTAACCTAAGACCTGCTTTGGCCTGAGCCAGCTCGGCTACGCAGCGAGACAACAGGTAGCTGCGGCTGAGCAACAAGGGCCTTTTGTTCGCCCAGATTAACACGGAGTTTCTATTCCGGCGGAAGGGGTCTTGTGTTTGCTTGGGTTTTGTTTGTGATTAAAGCCCTACTGCTCAAAATAAAATCAAACGGGATAAGAGCGTCCTTATACGAGGGACTGAAACCGAAGACACTAGTGCTCAGCCAAAGCGCAATGCTAACGCTTTTCACGGACTTCCCTGCCGGAGCTTTTCCTCGGTCACCTCGCTCAAGAGGGGCCCTTGTTGAAGTTCAGTGGAGAGATTACTTATCCACCAAAGGGATTAGAGGAATTGAAGAGTAACTGCCATTCAATAAGCCCATGTAAGTATCTAATCAGCTGTAACGTAATTACCAGAAAGTTTCAAAAGGTCAGAAAGGCCTTACTGTGACTTTGCTCGAAAAAGAGAAGGTTCCTCCTCTACTTAGGAAGTGTCTCAAAATGAAACAGAATGAAACCAAAAAAAGGAAAAAAGAGAAGCAAAATGCAGCCCTTTAATGTCTTTTCACACTCTGTTGCTATCCAAACAATACTCAAGAAACATGCATCGCGATGGCAAGGAACACAACAGCATACTTGCACTGATCTTAATTCTAGTATACGCATCAGTCACCAGCATACCCAAAAAGCTGCTGTAAAAGGGCAAATAAATCCCGGCCGTTGTTCATTTTGTAGCAGTCTAACCCGACTGCAGATGCAGGCTCTCTTTACCAGCTAAAGCGATACAGAGATGTTAAACACATCTGAGCGCTTTTTCCTCGAGCCACTTCAAGGGGCTGTCAAGACCAGAGTGAAAAGCCATGGGGCCTCCAATTACTGTCAAGACTGCTCCTAAACAGATTTTAATTTTAAAAAGTCACACACACTGCTCACGCGACTGGTTTTTAATATAGCAGCATCTGAGACCACCAAAGGCAAAAAGACAGGTATGAAAGCCTGCTAGGACATTTTTATCAAAACAGTTCCTCACCCGTCTCTCACAGTATTTAGGCTGAATGCCCCCAAAAGGATTCTTCAGAAAAACCTGCTCATTTTGCAACTCCTTCCTTTTGGCACTACTATAGTAGAAATAACTCTCTCCAAAATCTTATACACTGAAAAGGAGCAGGGAGTGGGAGAAGAGGAATTGCTCTCAAAGTCAGAACTGCAACGTTTTTAACATGCTAGCTAGCAGATGTTACAGCCATAGACAAATCTCTAAAGAGACGAGGTATTCCCATTTAGTAGGAGTTTGGTTTTGTTTTTTTTTCCAGAGCTTCCATATCACATTTCTTCAACTGGAAGAAGATTCTTAATAAAAAATACCCTCCCACACTGTCTAGCTTTTTTTCCCCCCCCCCTCCACATAATCAAGCAAGGAGGGGAGAGAAAGAAGGGAAAAAAAACTAACAAAAGACACCTTAGCTGCATTTTTTCCTTTCTCTAGAGAAGAACATCTATCATTCCTTTATCATTTCGCATGATAGGAACCCTCCCTCTTTTTTCTTTAAACAGCAATTCCTCCTCCACTGCTGACAAAATTTTTTCTTTGGAGAATTGTTCTTGATTATATTCAGGATTGAAAATTTGGAGAATTTCTGTTTGTTCAATTAAAGTTTCAAAATACATATAAAAATTGTCAACACTAAGCAGGTTAAGAGGTGAAAATGTGGCCAGAATTTAACCACTGAATCTCAACTGGTTATTTTCAGGAAAATCCTAAAATCCTAAAACAAGAAAAAAATTACAGAAAGTAGCTAAGGTAAGTCAAGCACAGTCACTCACAATGAGAAAAAAAACATGCGTTAGGAACAGATAACAATAAACCGATCCACCAGAAGTTGCATCGAAAACCTCGTATTTCGGCAGGGCCGAACAAAAAGACATGCAGCGTCGCGCTCGGTTACCTTCTTGAACAGGCGCCCAGAATCTTCGCTGACCTGGACAAAGCGCGGGATGATGTTGTTGAGATAGATATCACTTAGGGTGGTGTGATCCCTGCTCTCCCGCTTCACTTGATTTAACAGGAGATTCCAGCAATTGACTGGTGAGAGCACATTCTGATCCTTCCTATAGGGGACGCAAAATAGAAACAAGAATTGGATAGGACTTTACCTGAAGTAGACAAAATGAATCTGTTAACCAAGTTCTGCATCTATAAACACTAGACACATAGCTACAGGAGATATGGATCTGCTGAGGGAGAGGAGAGTGGAGAAAGGCTTTAAAATGGTGACAGTACATACAGAAAACGTGTCCTCATTGCCCACGGCCACCTGCTGCGGTCCCCACCGGTAGGTCAGGCTGCACAAATGTGAGCTATGGTGTGCCAAACGTAGGCCCTAACTTTTTTCTTTCAAATGCAAGAATTTGTGCCTGAACTGCAGTGCCCGAGGGAGAGCGGTGGCTCCACTGCTGACAGAAGGTCTCGCAGTGCTGGCTCAGGCATTTGCAACTTAACCATGATAAAACGATTTCAAGCATCCAGTTAGTTAAATAGCATCTGCACGGGAAACAAAATGTGATGTCTCATGTATGAAAGCAATTATGTGCAAGTAACCTAAATCCAGCCTGAGCAGAAGAGAAAGCAATATCCATAGAAAAAGCTTTATGTTCTCGTCTTTGGGCTTTCTCAATCCTATTATGGCTGATTCCCCCTGCACATACAGTCCAAAAGGGCTATTACACCTTTTTTGTTTTAAGCACAAATATACTCGTTTAGAAAAGGGTAACTCCAATCCCTGGTGGAAAGCCAAAGCTCATCTTAATTATTGCACGAGATTGTACCAGACACTTTCGCCCTTAAAAGAAGTGGGTGTAATTTCCACAGAAAAAGGAAATGTTCTACACTAAAAGAACAGTAAACTCTGCTGCAAGTGTCTGACATTACTAAAACGGGGAGAATTAAGCCACGGCAGACTTTCATCGCCCTTCTTGTGGCATCAATGGTTGCATCTGCAGTACAATATGAATAATTTAAAGAGAAAAAAGAATAGTTTCAAAACAGCTGATTTGACATTTTGTTTCTTTTCCTTTAAAGGCAGCACAGGAAATGACTGCTGCTTGTGATCTGGACTGCTTCAAGGTTTGCAGTGTGTGTATATAGTGGGAGGGGGCAGAAAAGAGATTCTGGGCTTCTGGTCCTCCTGGTGATTTGAATAGAAGAAAGGAAACTAAGTGTGAGAGGGCAGAGATTTTATTTAGAGATAACATTTGCCTTTGTAGTCTTATGTCGTGTACTGCAGATGCTGCTGACACAGGCAAAAACAGAAGGAATGATCAAAATGCAGAACAGCGCAAGGTTGAAACTGCCAGATGTTAAGCCGTAGAAGCCAAGCGCTCGCCCCCAGCAGGCCCGCAGCCAGCGGTCGCGGCACGCTGCCCGTTTTGTTAACGGGCAAGAGAGCTAGCCGGGAACCGCCAGACCCCGAACGCAATTTGGGCCCCTTGGACCTACCAGCACTGCCCACAGCGCGGCCGGAACTCCGAGGGCACACGCACGGATCAGTACTGCACCTTCTGACTTCTGCCGAAACCTGAGATAAAAGCTTCTACCGCACACTAATATACACATTGAGGTTTTTGTTTGTTTGTTTTAATTCAGGTGAAACAAGAAACAAAAGCTGACTTTCTCCCAATAAAAAGCAGGGAAGAGGAGGAGAAAGAGGAGGAGGAGAAAGGGAATCACTAGAAAGAGTTCTTCCAAGGAGCAGCACTGGTCCAAGTTGCACACGCTATCAGCTTTCCTGGACCAAGAGTCACCATCTGGACCAACAGACAAACCATGTTTCAGAGAGGAGACAGGAAGCAAACTAAATCAGATTGTATTATAGTTGGTTGAAAATAAACATTTATAAAGGGCAATGTTAAGGAATGTTAAAATTTGGTTAATTTGCTCCTTTCCCCCGAAGATGTCAAAGTATTTTATACACTGGATTAGTACCTGCCCTCTAAAATCTGGAGAAGCTACAGCAAATGAAAAGGAAACAACTACCGTAACAATGTTGGGAATGAAACTGAGGAAGAGAAGCTCGAACCCTGCACTGCTTGCTCTTATTCTAACTCCAGGTGTTAGAAAACCTGTCCCAAAATCCTAAGCAGCCCATTGCTTCTTTACTGTTTTGCCCCTTGCCTGTTTTCACAGGACTCGCACAGCCGCAGAGCTCCTTGAAACGGCCAGAAGAGCCCAGCTGTGCGCAGCTGCTAACTCAACGCGTCTTTGTGCCATTCTGCTGTACGAAATGCCAACCCAAAGACACTCAGCTATCCTGACCCGTAATATCTCCATCGTGGTTTCCAGCCCGTGCTGTATTTTCAAAAACATTGCAAACACAGGGATAAGCGATCAATTCTATACCTTCTGGAAAATAATAATAATAAAAGAGCATCCTCTAATGACAGCCTTCTGGAAAATAATACTAATAAAACAGTGACCTCCAATGACAGGGGGCTTATTGCTGTCTATATGGGCCAATACTGGCTCCTAAGTTAGGCTATCTACTCCGCTAATAGCGTCTGGCTGTTCCTTGGATGCCTGCTATTCCCACACCTTCCCAGCCTTGCTTTGACTCGCCTGGAAGAGCTGCCAGCCGCAAGGACAGGGGGTTGTAACCGCAGACAAGACCAGGTGCAGGAGACCTGAGTGCAGCATGGTTAATGCGCCTTGCTCTCCAAAAACAAAAAAAGAAAGATCTTAAGCACAAAATGGAAAACAGAAGAGATGCAATAGTTAACCGGACAATTCCCAGCTGTCCAAGCTGCTGTACCACAACGCCCGGAGCTATTCCAAGGCAGCACATAGCACAAATACCAAGAGCCCATGAAAAGCATGGTGAGTAAAATTGCTGGTGTCTAATGGCGCCAGATAGGTTGTTGACACACTCCATGTGGTTAAACATGAAAGGCCATCTTGCAGGAAAAAATAATCCCCAAGCCCACGTGATTCCAGTTTGAGCCTGGGATTGTCACCTTAAGGTCTGCGCAGCCAGCGCCGCACCCTCATCTCAACCTCACGCAACCACAGCTCGGTGCTCTTCAACATTTTTCTTCTAATTCCTTTAATTTCTTACTGTCTATTGGCTTCACTAACCCCTTCAGTGCCTGGTTAAAATAGGCCATCTTGCTTTTGTACAGGTTTAATATTTTCACTGCAAGCTTTCTACAGCAAGAAGAAAAATCTCCCCCTCGTTATTTGTCAGTGAGAGTTTTCTCAGCACTGGCAAAAGGAAGATGAAGGTAGCCCTGAAGACAAGCTGCACAGAAACAAAAAGGAAAAGGGGGCAGTTCCTCGTTTCAAAACTTCCAAATAGCCTTTAAAGCACGCATGCATTAATCGTTAAGCCACCTCAAAAAATGCAGCTTTTTCTGGGGTAGAACATGGCAACAGTTTTCACAACACAGAGCAGAAGTTATACAACTGTTTACAACAGACCAGTTTCAATCGTAACCACAAGCAGATGGCAGAGAAGCAAATTGCCATTTTCATTAACAATTTCAATTCTCAAAGGAGCTGGCAAATACACTCTGCTTCCAATCTCTTGTCACTACAGACAAAGAATCAAAAAGGAGAAAATAGTGCACAGTGATCCCTGTTTATAACCACGAGCGAGCTCAGTTTCCGTAGTCTGGATTCTGTAGAATGGCCGAAATCAGTATTCGCCTTTTGAGGATTAAGATCACTGAGATCAAACCAGAACTTTGGGACCTGCAGATGAACTTTCCCAAAGTTGTGGTCATTCACGTCCAGAACAAGTGTCACCTCCGACTCGAGCTTCCCCACAACGAGAGGGGAAGGAAGCAGATGCCAACATCCAGCTTTATTTCAAGCACTATTCATGCAAGTTTAAAGACTGTGCAATGACAGTGAATCTGGCGAGTTTGTTTAGGTTAGCCTAAATTACACCAGATCACAGCAGCTGGGGGTGCCTGGGAGCAGGAAGAGGAAGTTGTGCACAGATTTTTAAGGAACCACAAAGAATGAAGCTCTGTGGTTTTGAGTGTTATCTTGATGGAGTCCTGGGCAACTTCCACTTCAAAGGTGTCAGTTGGTCTCAAAAGATCAGAAGAGAAGATTGAGTCCAAGTATCTGAAACTTCTTAATTAAATTACTCATTCATACCAGGAACTCGCAGACAAGCAGAGATGCATCCGCTTTCCTGCGAGCAGGAGGGAGGGACACAGGCCGGGACACTCCAGCTGTGTATTGCAAGGTAACCTCATTCAGGCCAGCAACCGAAAAATTACCTTAAAAAAAAAGTTTGTGGATATTAACATGCTCCAGTGCTGAGCAAATAGCAGCCTTAAGGATTTTACACAAAGTAGTAACCAGAAGCTTTTAAACTTGATTTCTGCACATGAGCCATCACGCCTACCTTGTGCGAGACACCAAGCAGATCAGAAGACATCAATAAACTATCCCCATTAGCCTTGTTTTCCTAAGGTTTCTAACATAAGCAACACTGACAACTCTCTCACAATAGCAGCAGCAATATGATTTCAAGCATATACAGAAAAAATGCTTGCAACTTAGTGCCACTAACAATACTTCTCCCCCAACAATGAAATTTTAAATGCTTCCATGGGAGGAAACCAGGGAGACACCTCCTCTTTGGAAAAAGGTCAGGCTTTAATGCCCGCTGCTCAGGTCGTTCTTAGTCTGCTTCCTCCACAAGCTTATGCAATGGTTTAGCATATCGAAAGCTGTATAGAAAGTATTTGTAACGCTCCCGATAAACAAACATGCCTGAGGAGTTGTTCTGTCCCGGACGCAAGCCGGAACGATGACGAAAGCAAAGGCTCAGTAACGCAGGCTTCGTGCTCACACTGCCAGGCAGCTCGAAGAAACCGGGAATTTTCAGATCTGCCTCCATCTGCCACATCCGTACAAAAATGGAGTTTCCAGTTCCACCCCCCTCCCCCCCAAATATTTGGGATCTGTTGCCCTGTGGAATGCAACAACCGTATCTAAACCCGGCACATCCTGAAATAGCCGTCAGGATCCGGGGACTCAAGACTCCCAGCCGTTTCCCACTCTAATCGCAGCGCCGCTGTGGCACCTATTGCTCTGCGCAGCGCTTCGCGGCAGTCCCAGCCCTGTCATCAGCTCACCTGAACCATCTACTAAATCAGCCTGGAGCTGAAGGGAGAGATGGAAAGAACAAAACTTATTTTCAGAGCGGTGTCAGTGCAAGTGCACCTTGCAAAGCATCAGGGCTAGAAACAGGCAAAAAGATAGAAAGGCAGAAAGGTTTGGAGAGATAGTTGTTTCTATACACAGCTTTTCAGACTTGTTTGAATTTTGTCTTCTACAATCTGCTCCCTAAGAGCAGCTATAATCATATGAACCAACACAGTGCAACACTAGGATCACTGCTATGCTGAAAAACACCATCAAGACCCTACGTGGGGTTTTACATAAATGTTGACTGCTGGCGTATTCCTAGCTCTCTAGACTCACTGAAGTCACTGAATAAATGAATGCTTCAAAAAAAAAAATCTAACAAACATTGGTATTTGAAAGAGTCGGAATAAAGGTCTCCATACTCAATTCCATCAAAAAGAATTACAGGTCAGAGTAGCCTACAATTATTATTTTTCTTTTTTGAATGGCTTCCCTCCCACCCCTCCTCCAAACCCCACACATAATTGAGGTCCATCTGATCCAAATTAATTAATGTTAATACTTCCCCCATAGCTTGTACCATCTCTCCTTTAAATAGATCATTTCAAGTTTGAGAAAACTATAATTGAGCTTCTCTACAAACTACTGATTCAAATCAATGTTTGGCTTCCCCTTAAAGTCTTACTGACGCTGCTCAATGTTAACTGTAAATTTTGGAATTGCAAGCATTGACATATATGCTGCTCCCTGCCCTTCTTCTCCAAAAGATTCTAGTTATGAACATCTGTTGTTTACAAGTGCTCAGCCTGAAGGTTGCCAGACTTATTCTGCATCTCCTACTTCAAGGCACAGGCTGCCAGAAAGCCATCTGAATTTCATGCTGGGATATCCTGGACATTCTGCTCTCCAGCTGACAATTGCTACTCGCTATCCTACTTCCACAGATTATCCCAATTTAAAATACGGCCTTAAAATAGCCTCTTCTCATTCTTTTTTTTTTTTTTTATTTCCTCCCTTTAAAGAAATTTACTCAAGATTTGCAATGGTATTTATATTGTTAACTATTTATTTGAGATGGTAAATGCCCTTAGAACAAAATCACGTGAAATAGATCGGAGTTCGGGAGCTAAAGGTTTTTCGACAGAGAGGTTTCACTGCAGCCAGACAAAGCCTCCCTTAGGGCGGCAGTTACGCCCCCGTTCAGCGGCGCTGCCTTGGAGGACCCCCGAGAGCCGACAGGCGAGACCGATACCTGCCGAAACGGATGCTCCGCTTTCGCTGCTGTGCACGAGGCCGTCAATCTATCAGATTTTTACGGAGTGACGACGAGGCTAAACTTTTGACCGACAAGCTCTTGTTACAACAGGAGCTGCAAGAACTGGGCTATGAAATGCAACCCCCCGCACTGGTGCTTACATCTYGTACGAGGATATTTATCAAGGGGAACTGAAAAAGCCTTACTAACTATATATTTTATACTCTCTTTAATAGTCTGTTCTAATTCAAAACTCATTTTTAAAAGAGAAAAAACATAGTCAAAGTGAGCCGGTCTAACAGCCATGGTATAGTAGTTAAAAGCAAGTCAAACCTGGGTTATATCCAACTGTCATCAGCTCATATGTCACCTTGGATAAAACAATCTGTTCCCCCTCTTCGAAGATATAAAATGAGAATAACATACACCTACCTCTGTAAATCATTTTAAGATGCTCCAGTGAAGCTAGCTTCAAACCGTGCAATGTGCAAGCACCCTTTAAGCTCAGCATGAGCCATACACAGTTTGCTGTAAAGACCCAACCACCTAGATTTCAAGCCATATGGAAAACGCAGCCACCAGCTTACCCTGCGAGGTGGCCACTTCATACAAAAATAAAACCCATGCGATGCATTTGTTATAAACCCACCACAAGCCTGCACCTCATGCTACTCTGTCCTTAAGTGTTTGCTTTTAAGCCAGCTTGGATATGCCTGGTGGAGAAAGCTATACAATTTAATTTCAAGGGTCAGGCTGAAGCCTCTTACCCTTGACTGCATTCCCTTAAATGAAAACACTCGGAGTAACTCAGCAATTACATAGTAGCTATTGAGTATGAAAGTACATGCAAATTACAGAGTTACTGCCTGACAAATTTCCTGCTTGACAGTGCGTTATGAGATCTAAAAACTGCAAGTGACATGGTAAGCAGTCACCGAATAACATGGTAACTTCCAACATAATTACGGTGTTATCAAAGGAACATGCTATTACTGCATATTTATAGGTTACAGCCACGTAATTACAGAGTAGCCACCAGTGTGTGCACATCTCTTGAAGCCATGTAATACCACGCTCCTTCGGAGGAGGATGGTTGGCTTTGCTCAAGAAGTCTTTTAGGGGATTCCAGATTAGATTACAGCTTCAGCGTCTACAAAAAAAGATACCAGGCAAGTTACTCTTCGCTGTTCAGACAGAGCAGTGTTTGGGATGGGGAATTATAATTTGAATTCATAACTATCTAAAATCACTCATTTGAACAGTTAAGAAACAGTATCATGCTATTAGTTAATAACTACAGGTGGCAGTGAAACACCAGGGAGTATGTAAACACCCCGCTTACTGGAATAGCCAGGGTCATCCCTCGGGTTTGTTTTTCCCTCTAAATTAGTAGAGCTCAGAAAAATCTCTCTCTCATAGCAAAAAATAGAGTCTCATTGCAAATCACTCTGTACAGACACAGTATGTTGATATTGTACCCAAATTTCAGGAGGCTCTGAACTGCCTTCTCACTGGAAGGGGGAAATGTTGGTTTAGAACCATTTAAGCAAACAAAATGATCCTCAAATAGTAGAATCTGGTCTGTTAGAACATAAAAAAAAGAAGTGCTGCTGATGAAATAGCCTCTGCCTTACCACTTCATATGATTCATGTCCCTGTTTTATGTTTTCCAATAATCTCCAGCCTAGGAATTTCCAGCACATTGAAGAGTTAAACAGGAGAATGTGAAATCAGCTGACGTGGCTGCACAAGCACACTGCTTTGCTTTGGGGGTCATATCCTTGTGCACTGTTAAAGAGGTGTAATATCTACAGCCACTTCATTATGTATGGATCTATATCCTGCAATCCCCCAAACTCCCACAATATTTACATAAGGACCAAAGATGACTGCAGGATTTGGTCTGAAATGACGAAGTGTTTGGATCCTTCCCAAGTCTGCAGAGGTACAGCCAAGCTCCGGTCCTATCGACCTTTAGTAGCCTTCATCCCGCTGGCTCTGTGCATGATCCAGGCAAGACGCTAAGCTTGCGGAACTGCTTCCTTACTTATCCATGTGGTATTTCGACACGTTTCTGTTAAAGCCAGCAGACCTAAATAACCAAAGTTATATGTGGAGCTACCCAGGACAGAGGGCTTTACAACTGTATTTCACTGTTGTGACAAATACAATCCACAGACTGATGAGCCTTACAGTGGGGATATTTTTCTTCTTCGTGCCAATTCTGACTAAATTAACAACTTGAAACTAGTAGAGGGAATATATTCCCAAAGCAAGAAGCCTTTCTGCTAGGAGTCCTCTGCTGCTAACATGAGCAAAATCACTTGAAGGGAAAACTGGACAATATTAGCCCTCACTACGCAGCGAAGTGAAACTCAGTGATGCTCAGTAATAAGGTTGCAGAACATTTAGGGAAAGGGCCTGAACTCGACCAAAGTGTGGACATCTAAACTCAGAAATTCTGCAGTGTCGCAGCCAGCACACCCAACTAACAGGCATGACGTCATTTAGCATTCTGCTCAACTATGGTAACAGCTTCTGCATTAAAAATTCAGTCTAAAACTCAGAACAGGAAGAAAACTACACACACCTTTTCCAACACTAAAAGCTCAATGCAAAAGCATTTCTGATGGGATGTTTCATATCATGTAGGATAAACAAAAGCACCTCAAGTTTTACTAGGGATAAAAACTGAGAAGAACCAGTCATAATTTAGTGGGCAATCATAGTTTAAGACATCATTTCTTTAACCCTTAGAAGTATCTGCGGGACATGCACAGCCTGCAATTATAAAGACACTTTCACTATAAAAAGAAGAAAGAAAAAAACCCTGAGTTACAGTTCTACAGCCATGCAGAAGACTCTTCTCGACCTCTCCAACAGCCAAGCCTAGGAGGCAGGCTCTCCAGCAACACAGCACAAGGTGCGTTTTCAATGAGGAGAACTACAGTAAATGACCCCAGAGCTGTACAAAAAGGAAACTAAAATGTGATACTTAATGGCTTTCACAAACAGGGTTTCTAGCTGAAAAGGAAAGCCGATCCTCCTCTGCTGCCACCAAAYACTGCAACCCAGAAAACACAGCAACAACAACAATCGAAAAGATAATGGCATGTCCCAAACAAAGCTAAAAGTTACACTGTACTTTGGGTGGAGGCAGATCCAGATGCATCATGTCAGGCAAAGGACAGACTAATCTGGCCAAAACTAAGATGATTCACATCCCAGGGCTGCTTTTGCTTGGTGGTGTCCCCACAGCTGCTACCCTGACAACGAACCCTGCCGAGCCTTGGGCGCTGTCGGGGTGTCAGCTACGAGCGCTCCACGCCGCGGTCCTGGTTTTGCTCTGGTCACCTCGCCGCAAAGCTGACGCCTTGGTGCTGCACCTCCCTGGATTGCCAAACGCCTCCCTTCACTCGAAGGCCCTTTCCTACACACCCAGTCCCTTCCTTTGGGCATGAGTCAGCAGTAAAACACAGGATTTCTGTTTCCATGAAACCAAGTTCAATATGCATTAGTCATTCCAGCTCAAATGGCTGAACTTGCAAGCAGGGAATAACCAATGCAACATCATCAGTCCTACCACTAACCCTGAAAAGGCAAGAGATGCACTACGGAAGCAGCTACTGTACAATAATCTTGTACTAGAACTGTATTAAACATGCTATTTTCTATTGCAAACTTAGCAAAGCTTGCCAGTAAGGTGCAGCCACCAGTGATGGACCTGCCTATGTGCCCTGTATACCATCATGAACATCACTTTAATAGGAGTATGAGGATAGGCATGAAAGACTACTATTGAACCAGCCCACTAGCATAGTTTTCCAGCTTGACATGGATCACATAGAAGCTCCTTTATTTGAATAGACAATTCATTGTCAATGAAGACATCTTTAAATGTTAATTGAGCCCTGACAGTTTTTTTTAATGACATAGCTTTATTTGAAAGTACTATTGGCCTTGTTTCTCTACAGTTTTATAAAGTGATGGTATCAGAGATGCAATGCACTTTTATGTTCTTCTCTAGCCCCTGAGTAGCTGCAGGATATTAACAGAGTGCTAGGGCAAATCACAACATAGAACAGATTAGAGAAAGTTACTCCCTTAGTAGCCAGAATAAAGCCACCGACATCTAAGGAAGTCCTGGTTTTGACCAAATCTGGTGTCCAACTTTGCCTGCCTTCCCAGATAAATGGCTCCTTTTATATTGTGCCAGCCCTTTACCATTCTGTTCCCTATTGGTAACACAGGACCTACCAGGAATGACTAAGATGAATCTAGCAACCAGGCTACATCGAAACATGAAATAGGTTCTGTGTTTATAGCAAACTTGGGAAACGTTTTCTTCTGAAATTCACAAAAGTGCTGATACCTGTGTTCACTATATCAGCTCTCTTTTTGCATTCCTACACGTGTCATCACATCTTCAGAAAAAAGGATAAAAACAAAAGGCAAATACTCTACTTGAATTGCTGGTCTTTGGTGCTCCTAGTTTTCGCGAGGAATCTCTCGGCCAACTTCTCCAAATTCCTTGAGTAATCCATCTCAATTTCGGCCTTCTTGCGGAAGAAATCCTGCAGGTCCTGCAGTAACTGGACCCGAAGCTCGCACTGTTGGTCAAGGCATTTCAGCTGCTCTACCAGTTGGGCACGGATCTCTGTAACAAATAAAAGCACTAAAGATTAAACAAAATCTCCTTAGAGAAAGGCCATAAAGTTCTCTAGTAAAATATGGTTAAAAAGCATGTTCTCTCATTACTAATATGCCAGCAAAGCTCCATTACAATTAACTATATCCACAGACAGAAAACAACTGCAATTGCATCTCAGACGCAATGGGCACAGGGAAGCAATATGGTACCCTTGAATCCAGCACCCAGATCACAAGCAAAACTTTACCACTGAAAGTTCATTAGTTACAAGCGTCAAGTGCATTTCTGGCACTAAGAAGATGCTGTCACCGCCTAAAAATGTACTGAATCTCAGTCTGGAAAAAGGACTGAATGCTGCAATACCCCACGTCAGCTCAGCAAATCACTTCAGGGAATTTCTATCAAATTCCTTCGCAGACTATTCCTGATGCAGAAACAAGATGTTACGCATACTGGGGCACTCCCCAAAGGCGCCAGTTTGGGATTATTCGATTAGTTACTGTGTCTCCAGCTGTGCAGCTCTCTTTATAAACCGAGCCATCAAAACAGATGAAGACACCCCTTCGGAGAGCCAGCATGATAGATCTTCCTCTTGGGAAGCATCCCTAGAGAGATGACTTTTCTACTTAAAAAAAAAAAAACTGCAAGTTACACATCTTTATTTACAGGACCCGTAAAGCACATACCAGTACAAGTGTTAATAGGATTATTAAACATAATTATTACTGGAGGCATCTATTTGTATTTACACATTTTACCAACAGTTTTCATGACATTGTAAAATTCTCACATCAGCCCTTTCAGATAGGCTGTTAATCTCCTTATCTTACTGCAAATGGTGAAATGGTGCAACAGAACAAAGCAGAAACATCTCAGTCCCTTCATTTAAAAATTAGGGAATATTCAGTTAGGCAGCTAGTAGAGGTTATTTGGATTTCAATCAGGCAATAAACTCAACATAAAAATAATAAAATAGGCACTTTCATCTAAAGATCTCCAAGCATTCAAACATTAGAGATGCCTACCATTGCTAAAGAGCTACTGCTGCTCTTTCTGAAGTTTTTCAAAGATGTGTTTTTCTAGATGAATTTAGAATCAGCAATAAAACAAGTAACTGGAGCACTTGGCATTCAGGTCTTCAGCACGCGCAGCTCTGATTCTGTCCATGCACTGCAGCTGCGTGCATGCGCACACAGGTTTATGACTGTCACCACAGCTGAAGATGGGAAAGGATCATTTTTCCAAAGGCAACTTCTAAATTGACTACTTTATTGCTAATTCCCGAGGTACGCACTAATAGAGTCCAACTTGGCCTCCTCAGCACGCTTATCCCTTTGTCCAGATGAAACCCACCATCTTGACCCCTGAGCACTTTACTCTTGCCGTGCACCACAAATACCGGCTGCCTTGAACTGTGCTCACATCTGCAGGAAGGAACGCTTCTAGGGGGTTCAGGATTTTTAACGAAAAAAGCATTTATCCCTATTTTAGAGACTTGAAAACCCAAAACACGTACACAAATACAACTGTTAGTTAGGCTTGCCAAAAACCACATCTATGTGAAAACGTGGGTTTTTCAAGCTTGAAGATGACCTTTTCTAAGCACTTTAATTTGGGAGTCTCTCTTCACTGAAACCTTATTACCTGACGGTTTTGTAGCTTGTACTGCAAGAAAAAAACCACAGGCAGCAGAGTCGTAACATCAACAGAGAGCAGTGAGTAGTCACAACTGCTACAGGTGAGCAAAAACCGTCAGCGTCTTTTTTTCCCCTCCGCAGAGGATTCTAGAAAACAGGAAACTTCTGACTCTTCATCAGGAAATGCAGCTACAAGCAAATGCGCAAGCCTGAGTTGTCTACGTTCTTCTTTAATGAAAACCACCTCGGCACACGCGTTTCTCCGGGCAGAGGGAAGCACCGCTCACGCTTCCCCTTCCCAGCCGAGGCGGCTGCAACCCAGAGGCCGAGGGCCAGCGCGGCACCCAGGCACCGGCACCCAGGCACCGGCTCTGCCTCCCGCCACGGTTCACACCAGGGCAGTGGGGACACAAATCTGAGGAAGCGTCACGGGAATCTCCTACCTGCCTGGATCAACCACCAGTGCTCTTCAGGACACAACACTCGATCTTAATGGAAAACACCGCAGCTAGGTATGAATAACTTGCCTTACAGAGCACTAAGTAAAATCAACGCAATGCATTTCTTCTTGCAAATTTGTTGTATGCTCAGTTCCAGCTGGTAAAAGTATTTCAGGATTAACAAGGGCTGGGAGGTGCACATGGAAAGAACAAATACTTGAGCAATAAGATCTGTTAGCACTTATTTAAAAATTTGCTGCTTGAAGCTCAATATATGCTATGTATTTCTTCCCCATTCAGCTTGCTCCCCAGTTACAAAACTGCTAATGGATTTGCAAAACTCTGTCAGCAGACAGGTTTAGTAACATGCAACGCAATTAAGACAACTCCATTCTATCCACGGCTTTGTCATTAAGACTTTAATAAGGGAAAAAAAGGTGAGGTAGCTAGATATAATAGATTATGGAGCACTGAAATGTGCAGTAATATAGTGTTTCCTTGCTGCAATGAATCAGTCTACTCACGACTTAACCTAACACTCCTTTGCGAGTCCGACATTCAGGAAAGAACAGGCTTCAAGGCAAGCAGCAGTTGGAAGCGCCTTCCCTGCCTTTGCTGCTGCTCCTGCATCCTTTCCTCAGCAAAATAGATGGTCCCACACAGAAACAACTCCATGACCTCATTAGAAATCATTAAACAAAAGACACCTACTTATTTTAATAAGCTTTGGCTCAGTCCCTTAACCTCTGAAAAGGTGAAACGCATGTAGGTAGATTACACGGATGAGTGACGTGCACCTCTCCTCCCCCAGAGACCATACAACCAGACTATGTGCCCGGCATGCCCACAAGGAGCAAAGCTTAGCAAACAGCAGCCCAGAAGTCTGCGAGACACGCTAGCTAGGTGTAACCGCCGAGGAATTATCCGCTGTTCCTTGCCTTCTTTAAAAGCAGAGTAGAAAGTCTTTCCCTTGATATAGGGAGGGATGGGGCAGTACAGTTCACAACTTCATCCCTCTTTGAACTGCCAATTTTGAAACCAATCACATAAATTTAGATTTAAGTGATTAAAGCTCTGATTCATTAAAGACTTCCTCCAGAAAGCTTTTAAGTAAGAATGTCCTTCCCTTCCGAATTTAGGAACTGATTTCTAGAATTAACAAAATGCTGATTCTCCCCTTGTAATTCCAAACAGAACCGAGAAGTGTAAAATCTCAGTTTATCTAAAATCTCAGTTCACCGTTTCTCCTCTTTTAATCCTTTGATACCAGTTTGTCGGTTAAGAACGCCAAATCTGTTAGTTATCTGTTGCTAATTAACATGGGAGACTGGCTACCCCTCACGTTCTTCTCTAATGTTAGATTAAGAAAGATGACATGAAGGTAATACACTTAAGCAGACCTGCCACTTTCTGCTGAGCGGCTAAAGAATGAGGCACAGAATTCAAATGCAGAAAACTGCTTCCTTGAATATGATGTATTAAAACATTTAGGGCTTGATCATCCGTACAATGTTATTCTTCAGAAAAGTCAACTACGCTATTAGCATGGTTACACAGTAAGCAGCAAGCTTATAAAAAGGATTGGGAGAGGAAGAGAAAATAGAAGATACAGCTTGGATGGGTAATGTAGTTACCACCTGCCCTGCATTCATAATTTCTTCCTTCTCTCTGCTACAATTGCACTGATTTTTTTTTTATTATTATTTTTTTTAAGCAGAGCAACAACATGGCAAGCTGAAGCTCTACATCAGTCACGCTCTTGCTTCAGGAAATCACCTTCTTTGCAAGTGGGAAGGGGAAGAGGAAGGTCCTGTTACAAGAATCCTACAAGGGGTGTAAGAGCTGCTGAGTTTATTTCAACAGGGATCAGCAACCTGAAGAGCTAGGATGTACGCTGGGGAGAAAGGACAATGGGAAGGAGCAGCATGAAGGACATCCACAGACCGTAAGCATGGGGACCTTCTGCAGAAGATGCTTCGCTGGCTGCAAGCCAAATCACCTGAGCCAGCAGTGACTTCAGTGTGATGCAAGAACACTTGGTCGAAACCATGAGTCCTTCAATAGCTGCCACAGTTTCATCCCCTTAGTGAAAAGCTGGCTTAAGCTGGCTCTCAGCTGACATTCAAGTCCTGCAAGACTTGACCAACCATGTAAATACGGAAGTAGTTAAGGATGGGGAGAAGGCAGAAGAGCCTTTTTTGACTTTCTATCTCTGACTGCAGAAATGGCAAGACCCATCCTCTTCAGATGCATCTTCTCTCTTAGAAACTGGCTACCAGAAGAAAAAGTGGAAATCCAAAGGACAACTTCCAAAACACTTGTATTTCTCAAATATTCACAGATCAACACAGCATAGAGATTTTATATTAAAATTCTAACAAAGCTATTGGTTCTCAAGGTGGAATACGTCACCCACAGCTCTCACACTAAACAGCAGGAAAAACGAGTAACCTTTTCCTTTAGTCCAAAGTGCTGCATCAGCACTTTTAAATTACAAATAAACTCTCTGTTTTTTGAGGGGGAAAAGTAGCAGCTGATGGGGCTGCCGCAGGGAACAACAGACTATTCAGGGCCAGCAGATCCAGTCCGTGGTGCTGAGCTGGAGAAGGGCAACCTTGCTCATCTTTCAAAAACACACCACACAGTACTTCGCCACAAAATAAAATCAAGAATGCAGGAATTTCCTGAGGCTTACTGGGCTTTCTAGAGTATAAAGTGTCCGCTTGTTTTCCCATTGCTTACACAAGCAAAAGACTTTTTTTCAGCCTTACTCTGAGAACATACCAAGGCGCAGTCAAAGGCAGTGCGTGCTACAAACTGTGGGTCATTGTATTACACAAGACCTTTTATATGTCTGTAGTCACAACAAACACATTTTAACGTTGAATTCACTGCTTTTGCATCTTTTAATTTACACAGGTCATCAGGTTAGCAGCCACTTTAAAATAACAAAAAGCCTTCTACCTCCTCTCTTTTTTAAAAGGATGCAGCCACCCTCACTGCTCACTTGATGCCACCCCGTGACAAATCCAGGCAAAGAGCAGCAGCGTAAGGCCTGGCTGAACGCCGCCCAGGCTTCCGGTGGCTGAAGGTGAATAAGCGTGTTTACTCCTCTACAGGTGGCTAAAGTTACTAATTCAAGACCAAGCAGCCCGTAGTAGAATTTGGATTAAACACTGAGTATTCTCACTCTCATACTAAGCCTTGCCCTGTATTACAGATTCCTTCACCGTGGTATGGCTGGCTCACATGCCTAGCAACTACATAATTAAAAGGTCCCTAATAGCAGAAGAAAAGTTTTCCACACATTCAAAACAAGCCGTTTAATCACTGCCCTCATCAGATCATAAAGTCACCTAGGTCACAGAAGGACCGAGCACTGTATAGTCCCAGACAACTGCACATATTTTCATCCCCTTTGCAATTAGCTTTTCAAAATTCCCCGTAGCATTCAGCAAGCATGCTTAGTTATTCATGAATTTAAAAGGTAGGGAAAGATCCTCTACCTTATGTATTTGAGTCACTTTTGTCATTCTCACTTTGATTCATTTTGGTTTAAGCTTTGAAGCACAGACRGCATACTGCACCACCATGAATGTAATCATCCCCGAACTGGATACTGGCATTTAACTGATGGTGCCTCTAACACTTTCACACAAAGGTCATCATCATTTTCCATCACAGGCATTATACTTCCTGGGGACTTTTACAGTATTAAGGTTATGGCCCCAAAACAGAGTCAAAAGACCAAAAATGGAGACAAGAGTAATTAAGGCTACATTATCAAACTACATCACTTGAGAGAGGTCAGAGTGAGCCTTGGGAGGTAGAGCACAGAACCATGAAATCATTGCATTGCCATTAAAAAAAATTCCAACAAAACAAAAAAAGGAATATTCAAATTTATACTTAATAAAATGTGGGCTCTGTTGACACTGTGTCCTATACATAGGGAAACATTAGCTTCTTAACATTTACTTTGCTCCTTAAAAATAATGATAAAACAGCTGAGGAGAGCCTGCAGAAGGTCAAACTCATTCTTTTTTTCTTATATGTATACAAAGGACAGAGAGAGCAGAGGAAACTAAGACCGAAGGCTTTTATAATCAGACCCTTTAGAGGCGTAATTTCCAAGTTCAAATCACCTTCCAGCTACAAGAGTACAGATATACAAAAGTAGTAACAAATTGGAAGAAACAAAGCGACACAAGAAGAAATGTTATCACTTTTTTAACATGACATACATACTCCATTGCCTTGTCAAATTTTTTTCTGTGCTTTTTCCACACTTGTCCAAAGGCAGAAAGTTATATTGTTTTCTTTCTTCTACTGCAGCTCTTAATCATTTGAATTTCCCTGTATACTTTGTTGCTTCTTTCTAATAAATTCTCATATTTGATTACAAATACATACCAAAGATGCTCGCAACAAGCAGTAGTCACAAAACCAATACACAGAAATAAGTGTTAAGTTGATGCAAAAGACTCCTAGAAACAAAGAGTAAAATACAGTACTAGGCTAGAATTAATAGAATTTATCACTTTTTGAAATCTGACTGATGCTTCACCAATTCCAGCAACAGATGCGGTCAGTGATCAACAGAACAGTCCCGAAAGCTGGCATCTCGCCATAGTATTAGCGACTATTTCTACTCTCTACTTCATCTCTTTACAGACACAAGCTCCCCAGTAAGTGCCAGTTATACCCAACTCACTGTCCTAAAAAGACATATTTTGGATCATTACGAGAAAGCCAGGTATAATCTCAGGCATTGGAGGGGAAATTAAATTTTTACCCTACCCATTGCAGTACCATTTTACTGCTCAAGTCCTCCAGCTCTACTTTTCAGCTCTTCCTCATACCTCCTGATCTGTTTAACTTTACTCCACAACTTGGCAGTCATTTTAATCAGTTCATTTACAGACAGGATGACCTCCTGCTGCACAGTTTGAGCTTCATTCTTGCATCGCTCAATGTATCTGCTTCCCTCTTGCCGATTCTACTGTGAGTTATATAAAGGTAGCCTTCTTGTCTTTTAAAAAAAACGTATTTACAAGAAAATATATGTATATACATTTACACATATGTATTCCACGCTGTATGTGGAAGTTACCAAAGTTCCCACACAATTGCCAGTCTACTGTTGGTCTTTCAGTACTTGATGATACATCTTGAGGGAGACCAGCATCCAGGAGAACACTCCATATCTTGCTCTTCTACGGCATGCAGCATTCAGCCTCTAAAAAAGAATTTAGAAAAATGTCTCTTTTTTTAGGCTTTTTAAGCCTCCTGTAAACTAAAGGTGTGGAAATATGGAAACAAAGAAATTTCTGTACCAACTTGTTCATTCTTCAGTAGGTCATGTACAGAGCTACAGGGATGAACTTGGACCCAGGAGTCCTTCTGTCCCAGACATTTCCCACACTCTGAACAACGTTCTTGCTCCAAGCAGGACCATCTCCCTATTCAGGGTTTCAGCTTTTCCCAGTGAAAAGTTTTCTCTGAGTACTCTTGCCGGATAGCAAACACAGTGAATCACAGCCTTCAGAACACAGAATTCCAGGAAAAGGCACAAGAAACCTGAGCTGCTTTTCAGTATCTAGTTATATCTCCTTGTATCTAGACTATAGTTTTCTCAAGATGTTCCCACTGCTATCTCAAATGCCACGCTCTTTAAAAAGATGACAAGCTTGGGAAAGGAGTGGGATGACAACAAAACAGAGCAACCAACCCCCAGCTCCCGCCCAGATTAAAAAGCAATCCTCTCGCCCACACAAATCCGCTTCCACTGGCGGAGCTGAACTCCGAAAACTCGCCGCAGTCTGGTCTCGACTTAGTGGTCCCCCATGATTGCTTTGTGAGGAACAGTCCTCCTCCCATGTTAATGCCATATAAATTAAATACAAACAGGAGGCACATTAAAGTCAAAGCAAAACAGAACCAACCCAGGAAGGGGAAGGTAGAAGTCAGCAGATTAAAAAGCCTCAGGTGCAGCTCAGTCACCCCTTGCTATTGCAGCCTACAGACCAATACGTAAGCAGCAATTGCACAGGAGTACCCAAAGTCACCAAGCTTCGTGGTGTGAGCACAGCCTTAGCAGAACCTGATCCTTCAAGCTACTCAGTAGCATATGAAAGACGGAGCCCAAAACGAACACCACACCGAAGGCTGATGCAGTTAATTAAAAACACCAAACACTCTACAGATGCGAATAAAAGTTAAAGCCATTTAAAGGTACAAATAAGGTTCAGAAAATGTTTTGGATTACATATTTTGATGTATTCCCAGCATGTTACCAGGAATTGTTCATATTCCCTCTATTAACAGAAGAAAAGCTGTAGTCCAAAATGAAAGATTTCATGGTTTTGTAAAAACAGTCTCATTTTTTTTTAATGATTAAAAATAGGGCTGTGACAAATGACAGACAACAGCCTAGGCAATTCTGGCTATGGCTAGGAGGTTTTGCAATTTAGAAAAGCCTTTATATAGTAACAGTGAAAACTTAATGGAATGAAATGCATTACTAGCAGAACATTGTTGATCACCACAGCCTTAAAATCTCCCTTGTAATCTAAAAACGAGGCTTTGAAGTGAAAATGATATAAGAGGAGGAAATGTAGTCTTCTGGTTAAGACCAGAGCCAGGAGATTCAGGTTCAGGTTCATAATCCTGTCAGTAACTGCATGCCCTGGAAAAGGTGAATTTTCCATTAAAAAAAACACAAAAAACAGAAAAACAGGATATTCCTTAGAGGATTGAGAAATACTAACATTGAGTAATACACATTGACAAGAGCCACTTTATAGTTGATATATATCATTATAGGCATTTGGGGCTAAAATTCTTTCTAATATATGGATGATGATAAAATTGTTTCAATGTCCAAGATGTGTGCACGAAGTTTAGCATTAGTGAAGTAAAAAGATGTGAGACATGCTTAAAAGCAATAAATAAATCAATCAAGGCTAGTTTTTAGTCTCAGTGAAATATTGAGGATAGCCACCTTTTATTTTCATACACACATCCTGATACATTTGCATCGCTAATTACTTAGGCCTCCCAGATCTTCTAGCCACAATAAGTGTCACTTAGAAGTGAGGCAGTTGATTTCTGCCTTTAATACAGTTGTGTAATGCTACAATCAAAACTGATAGCTTGGAAATGTCATAATTTTAAGCAGCTTTCAACCGGCATCCCAATGCATGCTGCAGCAACCCTATACATTTGCTTTCCATACCCTTACAAAGAGAACCTCATTTGCAATTCACAGACTACAAACTCATGCAAGGCTTCAAACCTGCAAAGCTTTTAAGCAAATGCTCAAAATTAACCAATTAAACACGCTGACAAAGTTGCCAAGACATTTAATCTATGCAGAATTCAAATTAAATATTTAGGTATTTTTTTATCTACTGAAATAACCATGAAAGTCTCTTTTGCTGTTACCAAAACATAGTCCCTGCTGCTGACTTTTCAGGGAGGATGTTTAAAAACAAGATACAGATTGAACTACCCCGTGCCGGGATTCACTGCCCCAATCTCATCTGCAGAACGTGGATAAATCCTCACGTGGGTGAGAGCAACCAAAGCCCTCATTTTTATAACTAATCCGTAGTGTGCATAGACCCCCCCCCCCCCAATGAAAGTAAAATGTCTAAGTACATCGGGCAATATTTTGTGTTTAAGCTCTACAACTGTTTATTCAAAACAAATGAAAGTTTAATCAACAAACTTCAAATAAGTAAGAAACAAAGTAACCCACATGCAAGAAGCAGGAATGTTACAGCTAGCTCTGTCTACATGAAGTTTCCGAGTAGTTTAAGACTGTCTGTACTCAGCTAAAGGATGCCCCCAGATGACATCAGACAAAAAAAATCTCAGACAAACCTCTGCCTACGCTTTCTGACTTGCCGAATGCTGCATGAAATCCTATGGACAAGTAATAAAGCTACATTTTATCACTAGTTTGCAGCATAGATTTCTACAATAATAAGTACAATGATTAAAAAAAGGATTAAAAAATCATTTTGGCATGTGGATCACAAGCAAAAGCGACACATTCACATCAGTTGTTTCCAGTATTCTTGCTGACGAACCCTTCACAGCCCCCAGTAACGCACGTGCCGCAAGCGCCTGCGCCTTCTGCGAGACAAAAACATTCTGTCCATTATGCACCTTGAAATAATATATTCTTCAAACAACTTTCTAATAGTTATTCCTCTCATTCAGGGTGATCAACAGTGCATAGATGACCAAAAAAGTTGATGAACATTTTTAATGTAAGGGTGTGTGTGTGGGGGGGGGGGGGGTGTCTGTTGTTTTAGATGCCCATTTGCTTTCCTGCCTAGGGAAAGTCTAATCTCTCTGCAGCACTAGACTGGCAGGTATTTTTTGTCACACTCTTCTGCCTATTCAAAGCTTTCTCCTGGAATTTATTTAAGGAAAGAATCTTTTTCTTTTAGCAACACTGATGTGTTAATTACAAAAAAGCTAGTTAACAGCACAAGAAATTTGGATACATGTCCGCAAATACAGAAAGGCAACAAAACGGAATAAAAGCGGCAAGGAATAAAAGCAAGCACGTGCCGAGAACATTTTGAACTAAACTCCTCTCAGTTTCTCCTGAAACCAAGGCTGGCTGCCACGAAAGCCTAAGTTTCTGGATACTCTCGGGGCCGGGGATCTCCAGGAGGTATCTCACAGCCCGCCGGCGCGCAGACCAGCGGCACCGAAGTCTAATCCCTGCCAGCCCGTGCTGCGGCGCGGCCAGCGCCATTAGCAGGGTTTTGAACCCAATTGTGTCCCCACCTTCAACCGGTGCTTCCAGCCCTCGCTGCTGCCCAGCGAGATAACCAAGTAAATCTCCATCGACAGCGGAGCAGTCGCCAGCGGGTCAATAAATCCATTGAGCCGGTCTGATGTTCTAGGAAACAACTGTGGCCCAGCTAATGTTTTTGAAGTGACAGATTTTTATCAACAACTAAAACAGACCTATTAGAGACACAATTAAATTCTGGTACGCTCAGTTGTCTACAGGAACCAAAATAACTGCATCAGAGATGTCAGTTCTTCACCAACGAAAGCAGCTTACAGGCGGCGGAAACCCAAGGGAGCTCCGGCTTACCACCAAGGCAGCACCGCAGACCCCTGCCAGAGCCCGGYGCCCCATGCATGGTGTCTTTGCTCCTCTCATCTGCTCAATACAACAAATCAACTCCTTTAATTACTACCAATGTCACCCTTCCCTGCTTCTCCTTATCGGAATATGTATCTTAAAGTCTGTTAGATGATTTCAGAACACAAAGACAGTCAAAGATGTGCTTGAAAAATTCACATTTCAAAAGCTATCATTGGAGCATCTTGTGTTGTGACCCAGGACGCACAAAGCAGTATGCACCTCTGTCTCTCCTGGGGTGATTAGAGAATTTTGTAGAACACCTACACTGCTAAAACGTGTCAAAATAAGAATTATTCCACTCCTGCCCTGCACAACATCAGACCACCTACAAGGAGGTCATCAAGATGACAGACTAGCTCTTCAGTGGGGCTCAGTGGGACGACAAGAGACAACCTGAATAAGCTGAACCAAGAGAGGTTCAGATTGAATACACGGGAAAAACTTTTTCACCATGATGACAGCAAGCAGTCGAACAGGTTACCCAGGGAGGCTGTGCGGTTTCCACCCTTGGAGGCTTTCAAGAGTGGGTAAATCAGCGAGCACCCAGTCTGGCCTCACTGCTGACCCTGGTCATGGCTGGAGGCTCGACAGGATGACCTCCCGAGGCCCCTTCCAACCCCAGTTATCCCACGATCTACTAGCAAAACCATGTATCTTATCGGGATACGAGGGGGAAGGCAGGAAGAACTTAACACCTTTGCGTACAGGCCCATGTTTGACACTATCAGCCGGTGCTCAGCCCAGCATCTAAACCAGCTTTCACGCTTCAACACTCTCACTCGAGCAGCTTGCACCCTGCATGGTTCTCCCCAGGATTTGGGCGCTCTGTTTACCTAGTGGCGTACAGTTTTGGTCATTGTCAGTTCTCACCCAGAACTTAACTTCCATTCCTACTGACATAATTACCACTGGAAGGAAGGAGGAGAAAAAAAACCCCACTATAGACTCCATTATTTAACATGGAAACACCATGAGAAAGTCATGAAGGATTGAAACAGCAGCTCCATGGAAGGAAGAGAGTAGCTCACGACTGAGAACCAGAGTCTGTACTTCCCCTGCAGAGGATGAGCCTCCTAGAATTCGGACTGACCAGAAAGTCTGGGAAGCTTTGAGGAACACACTTCAAACAGGACATGAATTCATTTGCAAGCAATGAGGTGCCTGGGCGTGGACAGAGGGAGGAGAGGAGCAGGCACTCATGGCTCTTAATTTCACAGAAGAGCCCATCTGAATGAAGAATGCTGTACTGCCGTGTTTGGAGCTGCACAAAGGAAATGAAATTCCTGCGCAAAGGGAGAGGCTGGCACACGCTTCCAGCAGGAGCATGTTTCTTCTAGAATGGAAATCCACCAGCAGAAGAGCAGAACCGGTCTCAAAGATGGAAGCCGAGGTAAGAAGCGGCTGATCTCATTGCACTCTGCTAGAAGGAACATACAGGCTTGGATCTGAACGCAATTCGGAGAACGCCCAAGATTCGTGCCCGAGGACAGCAATACAACACCCCTTGGGACAGCAGTGGTTTGGTTCGTTTCTTGATGATATGAGCGTGCTTCACCAGAAGAAGTTCGGAAAAGCATAGCTTATCAAAGAAAGCCAGGCAAAAAAAAGCTGGAACTACATCCTGAAATCTCACCGTGAAGCAGGAGGTATAAAAGCCCTACAGAACTTCAGCATTCCACAGCTCGCCAGTACTCCTCCTATACATTACGCACATACACATGCCCGGGAAAAGAAACACGTTTGTAAAACACAGAAGTAACAGCAATACGTTGGGTTTTAGTTTAGATGCCGCAAAAGACCAAGTGAATCGGTTACCTATACTTTGCTCGCTGGATCAAGAATCAACCTTGGCCTATAGAATGAGCTACTTGTAACCAGAAATTAAAAGAGAATTTTTCTATTCGTAACTTCTGCATCCTTCCTTAAAGCTTCCATCTTCCCAGGAAAAGGAGGTATGGCACTGCCACATCCAAGCATCAAAGTAGGACAACTAAATTCCATTCCAAACCCTCCTACTCCTTTAACAAGTAATTAAGCCCACACCTCATTTTCTCTGTTTATAAAACTACTGCATTACACCTGACACAAGAGTGCTGTGATCATTATGTGACTGCAAAACTAGAGCTTCAGTGGCATCCTGCGGTTGCCAAAAGTTCACTTCCTGCTCCCTAAAACACACACCAAAGTGACAGGGGGCTGAGCTTTCACAAGAGTTCAAAGACATTTGGGTGTCACCAAAATACTCTTTCATTTTATTTTTTGCCCCAAATGTATCCGTATTCCAATTTAAAGAGGTGGATTTTAGGGTTAGGAGAAGGGAGAGGGTTCCCCTCGCCCCAATAATTCTGGCAATTTTCTTCAGTTTCCTATTGTTTTCAATAGTTTCTGCTATGCTTTCTTTTCCTATTTGAGAAATAGTTACTCTTTCAGCTCCACAGCACTCCTTCACAACCTCTTTCCTTCCCTCTTAAAAATCTATCCTCACCCTCCCCTGCTACACAGCGTAAAGGAACTATTTAATAGCAATCGCTCCAGCCCAAGACTTTACCCGTCTCTGTTCCAACCGAGCGGAAAGTAGAGATTTCATCTACTAGTAGTGATTAAAACAGAAATGAAAAGACTGCTTATTTCTGCCTTCCAAAAAAAAAAAAAAAAAAAATCTTTGAGATGTTTTAGCTGCACTATGTCAAAGATAGCAAGGATTTTATTTTCATGGTGGAACAGCACTAAATTGAATTGAATTATTCATCACAAATGTGTAATGTGATCATTATTTCTGGCATTCACCATATGTTCTTACTGCCTCAATTCACTTCAGGAATCCCAAATTAAATTCACTACACTCTATACATCATCAGGATACCACGTTTCCATGCACACACTGAAACATATACAGATGAAGAGTGACATACATAAACACATGCAGGTAGCCACAAATGTATGAAATCCTCTGTAGTGCTATGCATTTCTTCAGGACAACAGTCCAGTGATGGCCCAAATTTCCTAGATTCAATCCCCATCTTTATCTTTAGTCCTACTGCAATAACTTGGTCAATTTTACATTCTCATTTTTTATTTCTCCATCTTTCAAGGGTGCTTCAAAAGCTAAGTAAAGTTTGTGAAGTGCTGAAAGATACTGGGATGCAAGAAGCCAAGACTATTATTGATGTGAAAAATTATTGCTTCTTCCCAATCCATAAGACCTGGTATTTACATTGCAGCACACGGTCCAATTAGATCACATTAGATCAACCAGCTGCTGCTGTAAGGATCTTCAGTACAAACTCCCCTTTGCTCACACTCTTCAAACAAATACCCGACAAACTGTTCTCAGGTACCTAAAGCAAAAATAATCCTGTCTCAGGAGTCATTGGTATGGTCTGGCTCACACATATGCTAAAGTCACGGCATTAACCACCAAACTATTTTGTTCAATACTCGTATTCAAGAACTTCTTACGTGAAGCTTTGCATTCAAAACAGCTCTGGATGCATCACTTTGGCAAGAGAGACAAAAATACACACATATTCACCTAACTTACCTTAGAATAAGTAAACTACATAGACACAGACAAAAAGGAGTAGAAATGCTCTATCCCAGGTAATACTACTAGACTTGATCCAAACATCTTATTGAGGTTACACCAAGCTACACAAGCTCAGAATCCCTCCTTCTCCCCATTTGTTTAGAGTAACTTAACTGTTAAATTGAGAAAAACATTGTTCGTGGTATCACTCTTATTTTAGCTAATACTCTTAAATGTTTGGAAGTACTGCTCACAAGGGTTTTGTGATAAACAGTCTTAACTAGCCAAATAAACCAGAAATAGCAGAGACCCACGCATTTAGATTTAGCTAGACCTGTACTCCAACTATTTCACAAATCACTCACAGAAGGCTTGAAAACCTTGTAAGCTGTGAAATTTCAGTACATTTACAGTAAAACAGGAAATTCTAGTACTCTACTACACATCATACATACACAAACATACCTTTCACTTTAATTAGAAATTCCAAAAGGGATAAGCAACAACCATAACTCCCAAAATACAACAAGATTATTGCCAAATTCAGAAAGAAAAAGCCTTTGCTGATTTCTAGGATCCTCCAGACAATTAGGCTACGGCATTACACCTACATATGACTATTTATGGGTCACACTGAATAGCTCCTTTCCCCTGCTAGCGAAGACGTGCGCGGCAGTGAAGTGCTCAATATTGCCAAATCCCGCGACCCTGCTGGGCTTGGAGCACACGAAGCAGCTCACAGGGATGCACAGGACTGAGCAGGCTCAAGCGTAAAGGCTGGAGATTTTAAAACCAAAGACTGGTTGCGCTATTTCATGCATAGTAACATTAAATGCGTTTCTCAAATCAATGAAGTTGCTAGAACAAAAGTGGCAATCAACAAGTTGTGTGTTTTAATCCCTTCAACAAAAGGAAAATCCCCTGGTGAATTATGTCGTGTAGTTAGAGATACAAACAGAGAGACGAACGCTGGGGTGTGATCTGGTTTCACCCCAGGATTTCTCCTCCTCCCTCTCCTCTTTGGCAGCTAACACATTAACATGCATAAATGTTGGAGAAATAAACGAGGAGGAACAGAAAGGGAAGTGTGAACGTTTCTCAGAGCACAGCACACACATTTCAAACTCGCATGCAACAGACTGCCACGGTCCACGGCTGTCTCAGGCAGCTAAGGGAAAGAGATAAACGTGGGGCGGGGGGGTGTTTTTTGGTTTTTAATTGCATCAGCAATTTCCGTCCTTGTTTTGGGTTTAGGTTGACATTGTAAAGAGCCCAACACCATTTTACCTGGACTATTTCTCACAGATACAAAAAAAGCAAACAGGATAAGGCTTCTTTCTAAAGATCAAGCAGCTACGCAGTTGTAAGAGACAACCTTGGGTTAGCGCTGCCTTTCGAAGTTGCCATGGAAACTAACACCTTTCCTGGGATACTGCCACACGCTCCCCTGCCATTCCCATCTCTTCGGGATCAGCCAGGCGCAGGAAGCTCCCACAGCAGCGAGCAGCCGCCCCAGTCGCAGCCCCATTCCTCCCCACCGCCCCGGGAGYGAAGCTGCCCTAACCGGAGTCCAGCCTGGATTCGCCCTTGCCGGACTCGCGCAGCGGCAAGGAGAGACCCACCTGATCGCTCATGGAGAACCAGCGGACAGTCTGAGCCGGCCGCGGGCCAGCAGCCCCGAGCTCGGGACAGATGGACCATGAGGAATGGCCGGGGTCCTCCTCCGCTCCCTTCCCGCGGGAAGAGCGGYGAGGCTCAGTCCATCGAGGAGGAAGCAGGACCGTCCAAGTGGGTCAGCAGCGAGAGGCCGGGGTGTTCCGGCAGCCGATCAAGCCGTCACTGCCGCCCTGGCCAGTCTCCCGCCGAGGCAACGCGGCGCAGGTTTCGGGGAGCTTTGGAGAACTATTAATTAACCATAAACATTCCAGGAGGGGTGAATAAGCACCATTACAGGCATCTCACAGGTGACTTCAGCAAGATCAAAAAGGCCCAAGTTATTTGCCTGAGGAATCAGTGGACACTAATGACAAAGCCAGTTTCCTCTCATTTTCTTCAATGTAATAACACCTGCCATTAAACCAAATCCATTATATAAAATCAAAGTGATGCATCTTTAAACCAACATAAAAGTTGATGATAAATCAGTCTTAAATGTTTACATAAAAAAATCAAATTGGAGCACTGTTTTTAACACATAGATACCACACCTTAAAAAAAAGCAGAATTGAAATAGAATCATAAAAAAAAGTTTAAAGATTTTGTTCTAGACTCTCTTGCTTTCTTGCTCACTCTTTGTTCACATTTGTAAGAACTTTAGCCCAGGTATACGCCGTGAAAGCAGAGAGCACTAGCAGGTGTTCCCCATATGGTCATAAGCAACATAGAATTAATTCCATTAAAATTATAAATATTCAGCTGTGTAAGTGAAGGCCTCCTATCTTTAAAGGAACTACCATTTTATTCTATATCATGTCTTGTAAAGAAGGGAAATGAATATTTGATAGAGCTTGCAAAGCACCAGTTATGTGAATGGCCATTTTTCCATCAGTTCTTTTGTCACCTATAGGAACATGCAACAACCAGTGCAACTTAGCCCAGCTGAGGAACACGAGATGTTTATTTTCATAGCTGCTTTTTTTTTTTTTTTTTTTTTTAATACACACACACACACAGAATTAACAACGGAATAGACATGAAACAARGCAACTCAAGGGAGTTATTTAGCTAAGCAAACAGATGACAGAAGGACTATGCTTTCCTTGGGATTTTAACATTTGGTTTCAGATCTCTAGAAAGTCACAGTTCTATCGCCAAAGCTGCCAGAAAGCGAGTAAAGGAGCAAGATGCAGGCAGGCTGGGTGGATCTGGGAAGCTACATAAAATTCTAATAACTGGAAACCGAAGTGCTTCAGCACCTATCAACATCAAAAAGCAAAAAAGAGAACAAAACTGAAGACTATAAACATTGTTCAATGCAGGAGCAAAAAGGCCTTTTGKGCAAAAGCAATCGAACATACGTTTCTCTTCGACTGCACCTCAAGGAGGGGTRTGGGAAGGGGGAGCCCAGAAAAGGAGCCGCTACCAGAACCCCCCCAACGTGCAGAAGCGCCTGCGAACCAGACTGTACCGATCAGATCGCATCAGATGGATCTGAGCCTCCGCTGCCGACAGCCAGGCGCAGGGGGCCGCGAGGACGTCTACGAGAAGAGCACCCCGCCAGGCTGCAGAAACTCCCGCTGCGGCTCCGAAGTGAAAGTCAGCCCGGGATTAGGGATTCGGCACGGCCACGTATCACAGGGAGGCGGCACGCGCCGCGTCTCGCAGCCCCGCGCCGGGGCGAGCATGCTGGCGCTGGCAACCTCTCGCGGGTATTTCACAGGAAGAGTGAAAAAAATCCCTTGGATAAACACCACTTTCTTTTACCTCACTTCCTTGCTTCGCCTTATATTTACAGGCATAAACCTCTTTCCTGGTTGCTGTGCTGCGCGTGCAGAGTTTCCACGCCTGGCCAAGCATTGCTGCTTCCCCCAAAACTTGACCCCACTGGGTCCATCTTTGGTTGTTTGAACCCCCCCAAAATCTGATACTACAATACTTTTTTTTAAATTTGGAAGCCCAAAACACCATACTGAATTTGGTTATTTTTAATTTTTCGTGCAGACAGGCACTGCTAGGGCAGGTACTACCCTGCCTCTCCTCCGTGCAGCTTTATCGCTATCCTTCAGGCCTGATGAGCAGCTTACTTCACTTTTCACTTGCTTAATGCAACTCTACAAAAGCAGTTCAGACCCTAGGAAATGCCACAAGAGAGTTAAGATTTGTTAAAATCCATTTGGACAGGAGGAAACCAAATCCCACGTAACCATTCGCTGTTGCAATCCAGATACCGGGTGCGACTTATTTACTCTTGCTATTGGAAGCTCCAGCAAGCTGCCGAAAGGAGCCACCGGGAAGCACCCGCCGCCCAGCCGAAGCCAACGGGGAAGCCGGCGGCGCCTTCGGCTTTTCTGTCGGGTCTCGTTACGAGAAACGCCTAGGTTGGTTCACTTACCAGTGACTTGGAAACACACCCCAAAAAACAACTAAACAAGAAGTCCAGCACAGAAGTATCAGAAGTAGCTAGAAGGTTTTTAAGTGCCCTTATCGGTCATTCTCAATTTCAGTGCGAATCCAAGTCTGGGTTACTTCCAGATGTCTCTCCACCTTCCCTCTGAAAAAACGCTTTTGAATTAGAGAAGGGAAATGTATCTCTATAAAAAGTCTTACGTGGCATACCAGTTTGACCAGGGAATTAAGCAGCCCAGGAATATCTATGGCTCACAGCCTAATTAAAATGCTAAAGATGACACACTGTTTGTTTTTTTAATACACTTAACAAGCACCTATGTCAGGAAGGGCTGTGAACAACAGTGTCTTAACAACATGGAGCAAGAAAATAAACAGTGCAGCAAAAATTCCATTGAYGAYGCACAAAATTTACATTTACAACTTTCAATAAAATTACTTTAAATTTGATTTGTATGTTGATAACACCTCAGGTAACTTATAAAATCCAGTTATTAATATCCTTGAACCATGAATTATCAACACGAAAGACATTACATTTTCTTTTACTCCTCATTACACATATAAATTGTTAATGCCACAAAGTTATGACTTTGACACATTTGTAAAGAATGACAATGCAGAGAAAGGTAGAGATAGTATTTGTTTAAAAACTTTTTGAATATTAGTACTTATTTGAACAAAAATAATAAAATCAAAAACCAAAAGAAGATATTTCTATAAAAGCTAGATGTTGCAGACTAAATTTTAGAAGGAAATACAGCTGTCCATATTCTTTATGGTGTCCTACAATTAAGTTATACACTCATTGAGGCTACTCTCAAACCCACCACGTGCCCACTATGTAATCCTAAAGTCTTTTCAACAGGCGGACTGCATTTACACTCAGTCCATCATTAAATGTAGGAAAAGTGAAAAGAAGCGTTTAACAGAAAACAGAAAACCTTATACAACTGAAATTTCAAAGCCAGTAAACCGTCACAGTGGTAGACCTTTATTACCGAGAGACACCACTTTTGGAGAATCAGGACAGATGGATCCTAGCTGTTGTCACCATGCAAAATGCAACACTTTCTCAGGAACATCAGAATAACTTAAAGTGGGAAATGAGCAGTGAAAGCTGCAGACACTCGGGCCCTACTCTTGTTTCCAAGAGAACGAACAGTAACTTCCCGTGACCACGGCCGAGAGCGCAAGATCCCTTCTTCTACTGCTAGGAAGCCAGCAGCTATGTGAGCAGAAGGGTAACCTCTCCGAGGCAAGACGCTGTACCTTACAATATGACTCACACTGAGACCATCTGGACAAAGCATTCAGACAAGAACTTAAAAAAAACCAAAAACCTCAACATCTTGAAACAAATTGCCAGACAAAATTACACAAAATGATCCGCCGAATGTGTTAGAGATTGCCAGGAAAATCTTTGAAAGTAGACAGAGTACGGAAACCTGTATTCCTTTGGGATCCATTTACAACTTATCTTTTTAAATTTCAACGCGTTCAGATATATAACCTGAAAGCGTGTAGCGCGCTGGGAGTTAGAGCACGCGGTCCTGTGATGTCTTAAGAGACATCAAATGGATCGAGTCACCTTTTGCCATGAAGAACCAGCTCCCCACCCCTTTAAGTTATTGATCTAGTTCCATGCAGAAGTGACTCTGGGCAGACTAGTCCATCTTCCTCAGCTGCTTTTCCAGGCTGAACTAGCACTCTCACAACACAGAGGTCATGCCACAATTTCTTCTTACCAGCTAAAGAAGAACAAATTCTAAGAGAGAGGGCATTCCCGCCAGTCTCCTTCCTGACTTCCCCGATAGCAATTGGCAACGTTTCCAGCTCCTATGTAACAAACCAAATTTCAGACTYGATTGTTCAGAGCAGCTTTTATCCTTCTTGTGTAAATAAATCACTTTACARTTCCTATAAAACACCAAACTGACATTGTCACTGAATAAATAAGTAGTCCTTCTCCAAGTGCAAACACCCAACGCAGATACATGGACACAGATACACTACAGAACAATTTAAGATCTATTTTCCAGATCTTTTCACATTTACCTTTCCCATTAGTGAGTCCATATGTCGTTTGCCAAAGGACATACAGATAAAGACAACAGAACTTTCCGCTTCTCCCCCAYGCCTGGCTGAGACACTGTGTCAAATTTGGAGCAAGCCACAAAAACCCTGCATTCCTGTTTCCACAGTTCATTTTTATGAGACTCCAACATCTGCAGATGTTGCTATAATTAAAAAGGGATAGAATTAAGTTAAAGAAAATACTGGATGCAATCAGCTTATTTGCCTGAAGAAAATGGATTACATAACACACGAGCAAGTATGGATGCTCCGCAGCAAGACAGTCTGCAAACTTTGAACTCCCACACACTACTACAATTCCAAAAAATAAAGCTTGTGAAAAGCAAAGTAGATATTCTACCCTGCTCTTGTTATCACAACATGTACTCTGTTATTTAAAAAAAAAAAAAGTTCTTTTGTTTGAAGAATTTCAAGGGTTTATTGGTAAGTTGTATTTTGCAGGGAGAGCATTTGAGCTGAGGGGAAGGCAAAAAGATGCCATGTAGAAGAAAAGCAAAAGAAAAAAAGGATAAGTCAAAGTGAATTTTAGTGTCCAGCATCATTTCAAAAAGGGGGGGGGGAAAGCATTAAGAAACCTCATATACGGAAGTAGTGATACTGCAAAATTATTGTAAAGGGAGCAGGAATACCTATGTCAAGTGCTGTATGCACCGACAGAGCGACAGTCTCTTCCACCATCGGACGAGTGCCCACACCTCGCCCTATCCCATGACACTCAAGATGTGAGGCAACCAACACTCATGTCCCTAACTTTGCACTCTCCCCTGTTCTTCCTCCTGCGTCTGCAGACAAGGCAGATTAAAGAGAGCCATGAGAAAATGCCCTGCGTTCAGCTGCCCCGGTGCTCGGCACAGCTGCTGACACTACCGGCTGTCACATAGCAGGGCTGGAAGAGTTTACTCTGTTGGACAGGGAACACCATCGTACTAATGAGATAAGCAGAAGGCACCAACACTTGCAGCATTCCTCTTTACAAGGAACTTGCACTCTAAGCCGGAAGAACTGGAAAACCTCCTCAAGAACAAGGTGTCTAGCTTTTAATCTCATTTTAAATCATACTTAAGAAACCACTGCATTTGAAGGAAGTCAAGCCAATCATCAGTTTGAAGACCACCTAAGAAATTCCAGTTTTCCACCCCACTCCAAAAGACTTGCTTTTTAGCCACGGTGACACTCTACCACACTATCACACATTACTGTAGGGGATGTTCAAAAGGATCTCAATGGAGACAAACAGCTCCGTGTTTGGAGCTTGCATCAGCAACATATTCAGCAGAGCAAATGCACCTTCCTCAAATTTAAGAGCCTGCTGAGGAAGACCTCGGTGCGCCTGGTGACAGCAGCTGCTTCCGCTGGGGACAGGCCTGGCAGCAACCATTGGGATCGGAAGCACCCTGTTGCTTTTTCACCAAAAGCCACATTTAGCTACTTCAGAAACTGCTGCTTCCCCCTATACTCTGTAGACAGGATTTCAGCTGACCATCCTCCAAGAAGAAGGTTTCAAAGCAAATCGCCCTCACTATGTTTCATTCTAAATCATGTTATGTTTTAACCCAATCACTTCTCTGCTCATTATTTCTCCCTACACTTCAGTCCCACAACTGTATTTCATCACGCCTAAAGAGCCGTTAGCGCCAGACTGCCTCACGTGCACGCTCTCCTGATTTCCGAGACGTGAACCGTCTTAGGTGGTCCAAGGTGGGCACAGCAAACCGGAAAACCTTCCTCTGTGGGTGCATCACCAAATGGTACGTTAGGCACGGCTGCGCTGAAGCACACCCCCATCCTCTCCCACAGCACACGCTATTGCGTTTTCACTCCTTCCCCTAACTCTACACAGCCAAACAACGACCTTAGAAACTCACCTGAACAACAACTGCGTCTTCTAATTGAGCACCACACGCTTCACCCAAAGCGTTAACTTTTACTGCAGCATATGCAACTTTCTAAACTAATATTAGTTTGTACTTTCCTTGATTTCACAATATATGCAAAATAGAACGAACAGAAGATCCTTTCCTCAAGAGGTTTCAATTCCCTCTTCTCTAAAACTGCGTCAAGGACCACTCATGACAAAACTGTTCCTTATCTGATTTATGCTCAGATCCCCAGAAGAGGCCACTAGCCATTTATTCTTTGGGGCTCAACTTATTATTTTTCAAAGTCCAAGTTCAGTTATCACTAAAACAAGTCAGGTACAGAGCTAGACACAAAATTATATTCAGTGCTGTGGAGCAATTGGGATTGTTTATTAGGTGCCAGATGCATCATTTCAGCAGATGTGAAGTGTCTGCTAGGCGATCTGGAAGGCTTGCAGAAGGAGATGTTTAACTGCAGAGCACCATCCATGAAAATGCCTTTATCAACTGAGAAACTGCCAAATTTGACTTTTTAAGACTTCCTAAAGTCAGAAAAAGTTAAGTTTGATTTGTATAACTGCTGCTTTTTTCTGCTAATGCTTGGGAAGGTAAAGGAAAGAAGACACATTAAGAAAAACAGACTTGAAACAGGCACTTTATGTAGGGTAATTTTGTGAGAAATACAATGCAGTCCTTTATCTATAGCTTCAAATAAGATATTATTTTGCAGTATATATACTTAACCACTCTCTCTTTGCCTGACCCATACGGTTTTAGGAAATCGCGTGCCCTTGGATCTGAGGCTCTTTCTTGCATGAGACACAAGATTATTCTGTGCAGATACATAACTTGTCCAATCTGTGCCAAAGGGGCTCCAAACAACCTACTTTTTCAAACAAGTTATGTCTATTCAGTCAAAAACCCTGTTCCTTAAAAAATAAGGCTCTAACTCTTAAACAGTGTGATAGACTGAGTCAGCAAAATGAAAGACACCCAGTTCAGACATCAGTCAAGGTCAAGATGAACTTCACTTACCTAGATCAACTTCCCCCAGAGCCCAAGGAGTTTGGGGGTTTTAAGCGAGAAATACACATAACATATAACCTCTCTTTTGCATGCATAAACATTCTTTTTAAAGTAGAAACATCAAAAAAAAGGAACTGAGACAGTCATATTTTGAGTTTGTTAACCCATTATCTTTGCAAAAACTGTCATCTTACCTTCCAAGCACTCAATGTTTACTATAGTAACAAAGGGGAAAAATAGATATAGACTATTACGTAGCCTTAAAACTATCCCAAGCTAGCAGAATTTTGTAAGCCTGCTTTAAAAACAGTCCTTTGCAGCTATTTTCCTTCATAACCTCCACTGTCTTCCAGTAAAGAAAAATAGTAAGAGGTCTCAAACTACGAGAGTAGCAGGATGAGATCCTGGAAGACCTTTGACTCTCAGAATTAAAAACATCACTCACACACAATGGTTCGAGCRCCAGGCAGCGTCTACAGCTTTTCATTCCGGCTATTGTGGTCCAAGAATAGAACTGCAGAGCCCACATAATCGAGCAGTCTCCACTGTATTGTGTTCCCTCACTATCCATGTTACCATCTGAGAGCTATTTAAAGTGTAAAACAAGCAAGTTTCTCTTTGAATGTCAGCTCAATATGGGAAATCGGAGCTAATGCTGTCTTTGAAATGGCTGGATTTCATAAACTCTCCCCACTAAGCAAGCAGCACAGAGGGGATCTCATTTAAAAACAGTAGAGAAAATATTTGATATTAGAAGTGCAGCAATACAGGTAAGAAAAGTTCCACAGTGACAACATGCAAGGTCTCTAGTCCAAGACCTTCCAAACAGGAGCTGGCTGCTACCGAATATAGGTCATAGCAATTTTCAACCTGGTTAAGTAAATAAAGGCAAAGAAAACTATTGAAAGGAAAGAGACTGTAAAGGGAATTGCCCTTGTAAGGTAAATATATCTCAGTCATAACCCTTTATCTTAGTATACCTGCAATAATCCAAAAATTCAGCAATTTCCTATTGATTCATCACAGAAGATTTGTAAGACTACTAAAAACCACTGTGCTCTCTGATTCATTATTGTTCCCGTGCTGATCAAAATGACAGATCTTAAGTAACTCAGGCAAAATCGCATGGCAAGTCAGTCACAGAAGCGGAAAGCAGAAGTCTTTAGCTGCACGTCAACTACACTGAGAACAAGACAACGCTAACTCACCTCTATCATTTGTAAGGAACTCAAAATATATCAAAACCAGTAGTAATGAATGTCATTTCTCCTAGGTATACAGCACACATCTCAATGATTTCACAGCTATTCATAAAGTTATACTCTGTTCACAAAATAAAACAACATATTCTGATTATTTCTATAAACATTAGTTACATTTCTAGATTGATAATTGACATTAGACATATCAGCCCTCAAAAACCTGTTATTTTTGCATGCCCCATGAGCCAATCGCAACCTTAATCCTAACAGCTCAGACATCTGCAAAATCCAGGGCAGAATTCCTGGTTGCAGCTGAGCAGAGCCGCTAGCGCCTCCCAACTCCCGTCTGGATCTGGAGGAGCAGAGAAGTGATTCATCCTCCCACTTCTCCGCTCGCTCGGGCTCTGCGTCGCTGCCAGCGGCCCCGGGAGGAGGCAGAACCCACCGCCGTTGGCAGCGGGACGCCAGCTCTCAGCTAGAGGCAGAGTTGCTCTCAGCTCCTCAGGCACTATGAACATTTGGTGACATTTCAGTTGCTACCAAAAGGGATTGAATTTGAATCAGGAGCTAAGAGAGATGAAATTTGAGTCATCCACACTGACTTTTCACTCATTAAAATAGGTTTAACATATTTCCAATTTGCAGATTGCTCCATATGAACAGCATATTAAGAAAATACAATTGAGGAGCCCATTAGCAAGAAGAGAAAGAAAAAGCCAGCCCTCAAAAGTGAGCTCACTAATGTCCAACTCTTCTTCCAAAGATCGTGTTCTTTGGACTTCTCACCTCACCTAAAGCAACCCCGTTAACAGGAGAGAACTGAAACTAACCCCTGTCCAAACCAAAATGACATAATTAAACAATTAACAAGCTGCTTAGCTTGGTGAAAATGAGTTCAGGCCACGGGGCTGTGTGTTAAACGCACTTGCGGCGTTTCTAGGCCTTCCTGGGGAGGAAGCACCGCTTGCTGTTAAAAATCTCCCCCAGGTCTGAGCAGCCCGTTACAGCACTGACATTCAGCGGAGCTGCATCTAGCTGAGCAAAAGAACCAGAGTCAGACCTAAAAAAAAAAAAATGCTCTTGCAAGAAAGTTAATGGTTTCAAGTAGGTGTATAAAAACATCACCTTAGCTAAGAAAAGAAACGCCGTCTGCACTATTAGTTTATTTGGACTAACCACACTATTAACCAATTTGCCATCAGTAATAATAGACATACCACTGTCACCACTACACTGAGAACATCCAGTCAGTAAAAACATGTTAGTATGATCAGTCTAACCTCAAGCCAAGCTAAGGCATGTACAAAATGAAATCAGCAAGGAGCTATGTACTTACAAAGACGTCTAAGTCCACAGGAATTATCTGTGAGGCAAGGCGGATTTGTCTTAGCTCTTGATACGCTTTTCCCCTGCCTTGAACACATACAATTGCTTTGCATCTTTTCCCTTTTCCTATTCTAGTCCCAAATGACGAGAAAAAAAGAAAGCATTAACGTGTTCATGTGGATTAACAGCATCTGTGAGCACCGAAAAAGCCTGCTAAAATACCGCTTTTGACAAGAGCGGCCTCCCTGCACCCTCAGATCTCTGGCTTGACAACATAAACACGTGTCAGCAAGCAAGAGGCAATTCCCAGCAACACGCCCTGAAAACAAGGTTTCTGCAGCACAGAGGTTGCGGCGAGGCCCAAGGCTGCGGTTTGTTCGGGCATACGCCTTCTTCACGCGCAGACGCAGAAGAGGACATCAGGTGGAATTTAGTAAAGACACTCCAACAAGTCACAGCGCTTTGTATAAATAAAGGGCACAGAATCAGCCATGGAGGAGTTTGCTGCGACCAGCATCTCCCGCTTGTCCTACCACCGATTCACAAACTTTCTCCTAATTAAACAGAAAATCTTCATAAAGGTCTGAAGTAAGTTTGACTTTCATGAAATGAAAAGTCGCTCTCCTCCACCATTTATTCATATGCTGACGTGGGTTTTTTGCCTAAGGTTCTGCCTTCAGATAGGACACTATTGCCAATCCAGGCCAATGGATTCCTTACAGGCTTTTCTGAATGTGTAAATTGAAAYGTGTAATGTGTTTTGAACGTGTAAATTAGTGGAACATATTGAAGACCTTTGAAGCAAACTTGAGGGTTCCTCCTAAAAGTAAATAGTTTCTCTATTTTCTCCTCTTTGTCCAGCTTGTATTAAAATATGCATAAAAATCCTTTTATTCAAAGCTATTAAAATACAGCAAACTCAAGCTAATGCAGATCTTGATGAACAATCAGTCACAGCATGGACCACAGACAAAAGCGAATCCAATAAAACTTCACAAAAGTTAAAAGAAACAGATAACTAAGCAGCAGCGTGAAAAAACACTGAGTGGTCTTTTCATTAAGTATGTGCAACTGGAGACCTCCTGTACCATAAATCACACATTAAAATAATAACCGTCGGAGCAAGCACTGAAGAGCTGTACTTGTATCCCCATGTTCTCCACCACCCCAGTGGCAAGCCGTTCCCCTTGCACAAACACACACATGAACAGAGATGCAAACACTTATCTACTCAAGGGGAGGAGAGAAAGATTTCCTGGGTTTGCTTCAACACCAAGTATTTCTCACAGATGTAGAAAAGTGTCAGCAAAATCCCAGTTCAAGAGGCAGTGAAACAAGCATCTCAATATTCTCAGCTGGCCTATCTTCTTGGCAGCTTAAAGATTTAAAAATTTAAAAGCATAAATTTGATGTCTAGGACTGTCAATCCAGTATCTTTGCCAGCAGTAAAGTTCACATAAGCCTTTAACTCCTAAAAATAAATCTTAAGGAAAACACTCATTCAAGTTTCAGTCCCACTGGGGCAAAAGGAACTTTGGAAGAATCATAAAAAAACCTGGCACTTAAAAACAGCTAACCTGTTTATTTGCATTAGGAAGGTTCAGTGGAGCGTTTATTTCCTACTCATGACACAAACTATTTCCAATGGCAGAAGTCAGGGAGGATAAATAAAGAGAAGGGAGAAAGGGGTCAAAAGAAGAGATACCTACACACATTTCAGCCACGTGACAATTAAATGCAAGAGCGAACAAGCTTCGGCTCATTCAGGCAATTGTTTTTCACTATATTCTTCTTCATATACTCCACTGAGTTTTAACTGAGCGGTGACCTGTGTTCCCCCACGCTCTCCGCTCCTCTCCAGCTTGCACCCACTAGCGCCTCCAGATGCAGCTGCCAGCTTATTCATGACAACGCTGGAATTCGTCATTTTGTCACCTCCAAAAAACAAACAAGACAATAAAAAAAGCAGAAAATATATACAGCTGTCCAATTATCTCTTCAGTTTGAGTAACTCTTCCTAAAAATAAAATGCATATCCTTTCCGACCTGCAGCCTGTATTGTCAGACAAAAAKAAGTTCAATGTTCTCCCAACACATTTCAAAATCTGTAACTGAAACCTGTAAATCTCACTGGAGACCTTGTTTTAAGATTATTCTGAGTAATTCACTACCCCTTAATCTTTTTTACCTCCTTTCAGGCTACTTGGAACACAATACCATTCGGGTACATGATACCTGCTGAAAGATTCAAATTCAACAATCAAAAGAACGTGGAAACTTTTCAAAATGGATCTTGAATTAACAGCATTAATGCAGGAGGATACCTCTCCTCACCCAAATGGAATGAAAAAATAAAGCAGTTTTACTGTAAGATCAGTAAAAAAGCTAATTTAGACTGGATGCTCTTGCAGTGATCATAAAACACAAAGCTGTTTGAAAGGAAAATGTATGGAATTTTAAAGAGGAAAGAAARTTAATGGTTACTACATGCATATTATATAYATACACACACATATACCACAGCTATACCCAGTAATAACTTACATTATTTAGCTTCAAAATAACCTAGGAAAAACATCTGTAATGCTTAAAATATGCTACAGGAAGTTTCAGAATCAGAAAATTCTGCAAGGGTGATCTTCAAAAGGAAAGAAGAGTTTTGGTTTTTTTAATAATATCAAAGATGCAAGAGTCCTCACTACTCGATTAGAAGTTTTATGAACAAACTTCCTTATTTTTGCAGATAGACAAGGGGAATTATGTCAAACACTGAAACCTAGGCAGATTTACAGTGATGAGGAAATTCAAGGAAGATTGTTTTAAACTCTGGGAGGGTTTGGGGATAGGGGTTGTTTGTTTCTTTCTTTAAATATTTATCTCAAATGCTTGTCAAAAGTTTGGGACAACAATTACTAGTAAGAGATTTTTAACACTGGCACCATCGACAGAAGGCCAAGAAAGTTCTAGCCCGACGGCTGCGTACTCCAGCAGAAATAAGAGTTGACACYGCATAGCTTTTATTTGGGGGTGTCAGCAAAGAAAACTTCACAAACATCTAAGTTTCTTTTTTTGGGGGGGGGGGGCAGCTAGATACATCACTCCATTTTAAAACTATATATTTGGGCTAAGTTTTCCCTTTAGCCTCAGAGAACTAAGCACCTCCCTATAACAGTGTCTGAGGACACTATTCATCAATTCAGAAACAGAGTTTCAAAGTCTAAAGGGTAGTGCAGAAGCAACTTCTCCAAAGGAGATCATCATTCGTTTAGTACTGATAAATACATTTAAATATTCAACACAGATAATTTCATAGCAACACCTTTCACGGGACATTTAAACTAAAGGTAACAGTAAGGCACCAGCAGTCTCTTCCACCCGTACCATCGCAGTCCGTCGCCCTGGTCCCGGTTTGCTGGAGGGTGCGGCGCGGAYGAGAGCTATTTGGACCATGAAGCCCTAATCATAAAACCTCGAAACGATGCTAGCGGGCTGGAAGGGGCCGCAGAGAACGGAGAAAATTACAGCTGCGCTTTCAGCTTCCAGCAAGTATTTATTATAGACCTTCACAAGTTACAGATGCTGCCTTCTGGAGAAGCCTACAGCGGCAGATAGAAGGGGCACTCTTGTCCTCTCCATGTGTGCTGGTCTGGTGACTGCAAGCTTAKTCCCAAAATACTGACAGAGACTTCTCTCCTTGAAGGCTACGGTAATATAATGTTCCTACCATGGCCACACCTTAAGATAAAACTAGAAATGAACCAGTAACAGTTAGGCAAATTTATAAATTTAATAGTGTACAATCACAGCAAGAATGACCAGCTGTCAGGGTATTTTAAGTGTTAATTTTAACCCCAAAAGTTTCAAGATACCTTCTCGCTTGCTACAGCTTTCAAGGTACAGAAGCAGCTACCTACAGGGATTTCCCAAAAAGACCAGCAGATTCAGAACGTATTCCCTGCTTTTAAATCTGAAATGCACCTAGGATCTGACCTCACTCAATTCTTTTGGGCTGATGAAATGATCWCCTTCCCAGCTGCAGAATTTAACTTTTATCCTAGGACCTGCCGCATCRGGAATTCCACCTTCAAATCGCAGGCAACAAGCGTTAGTTTCCCTTTAGCATTTTCATTATTTGCAAGGAAAAAAAAAAAGTCTCTGCTGCCTTACAACCTTTTCAGAAGCACAAGATATCTTAATCTCAAACTCCTACTGAAGTATTAGTGTAAAACAACATTATAAGAGTTTGGGGATTTTTGCTGTTTAAGTTTCTGTGAAGGTCTCAAACTCACGATGAAGATATGGTGCTTCAGTCACACGTGAGCAACGTGCATGCACGCGGGTTTCTCAAAGTAAACATTTATTTACAACTAAGTTTTGTTTAAGTCTTTCATTGATGTTTAGGCAATATTTAAGGCAGGTGCCTTAAGAAGTGGAACAGAAGTTGTAGTGCACCTGTAACAGAAAAACCACCCTACTTCCACAGGGTTGCAAGAGGCAGATCAGAAGGGTATTTAGCCCCATGTTCCAAGTTYATACGACAACAGTAACCAGAACACCGTCCCAGTCAGTGCCGACACCTTCGGAAATGTAATCTATTAAACACAGAGATTAGTGTATTTAAACCTCTACTAGCATCTCTTTGTATATACATATACTGTCTGTCCTCCATTTCTTCATTTCTATTACACAACTCATGGATGTTCACGAGAGCCATTCACAGACCCAAGCCCAAAAAAGAGAGAGAAGGAGACAGACAGAACAAGTATCCCGAATTTTTAGACATTCAGCTCCAGGGGGGGAAATAGAAGAGCACATTTTCATTCACAGCAAGATAAGTTTCCATTCAAACATCATTACTACATCCCGTGACCTTTGCAACGCTGCATCCTCCTCCTCCCTCCAGTGCAGAAGCTCCTTCCCCCTCCCTTTTCCAGACGGGCACTTTGTTCACTGCCGCCTTCGGTTCGCACTTCAGCACCCTCCTGCAGCCCTGCGGAGCCAGTTCTGCTGAGCCATCCCACAGATGCCAGCGGGACCCCACTAGGCGGGCAGAAACATAGGCAGTTTACTGATTTTTCCCTTTTTAAAGGGCAAATGTGATGAAGCAGGTCTCTTTTTGTCAACAGATGGAAAGAAGAGGGGAAAGTTAGAAAGCCACTTTTATTAGAGAGACCAAAGCGAAAACAGGCTCCCTTCTAAAACCACTTCACAGAAACATTCATTTATTAAATTTCTGAATAACTGGTTATCAAACACAGGGGAAACACCTCCATGGGTCTGTTCAGAGCTTTGTAATTCTACAGTTCATAAAACATTTAGTATGCTATGGTTTGTCATTATTATTCATTAACATATCCACTGCACCTACTAACAGAAAAGAGACTTTTTTTTAAACAGAAATAATGGCTGCTTCTCATTTATGCGTTTTCTATCCTCAGCTTTCAAAGCACTTTACACTCATCAAATACGACTCTTCACAATAGAGCTGCTGTGGAGAAGTGCTGTGATCCCATTTTAAAGATGGAGGACGGATTTTTTTTGTTTTTAAATAAGTGCTTTAYGGCCAATAGAACTTAATTTACATCCACGACAAAAAAGAAAGAACAAGTCACTGGATGTGTCAAATGCTACAGTCAGAAAAGTAACCCCGTAAAAAGGAACGGATGTATTTTATTAAGCTTCCCTCTGCCTTTCCTTAGTGTTGTATGTCCAATTTCTGCTTTTATAGGAATACCACGCTCACTGTGGGTTTCCAAGAAGCTGGAGGAGCATCAGTTTTCTAGGAAGCTTCACCTTTTGCTCATAGATCAAAAGGTCACAGCACTATAAACAACTGCAGAAGAAGTTAACTCACCACAGTCGTGATTTCCAAGCGATACATGCAGGACAGCCCCCCCCCCCGATGGATGAGGACGCATGAGGAAGGATCCCAGTATACCAGTTTAACACACAGTTACATCTGTCGGTGGCTGCCACATATTTAACTGCCTAAGTTAAATAACTACATCTGGCAGCTGACCGAAAGTTTCTTCAGCCCATAATCTTATCCCTACGTAAAATTCCTTGATATTTTAACAGCATAATCAGTGCTAATGAAACATGCGGAGAGCTCGTTTTTTCCAAAAAGGAAGTACATCACATGAAACGCATTTTAGATACCAGATACTCTTAGTCCCAGTCCTAAACACGGATAAAGAAAAGTACTTTCCCACAACACCTGACTTTGCAGATTAAGTACTAACAGGTAGGAGCATCTGAAAGCCAGGATAGCATTTTATCCCACTATATTTAAACTCCATCCAGTAGGCATCTGAAATATTCCCAAAATAAAGGCAATCACATGTAATATGCCAGAGCGCAGAAAGTTCCTTGAAACTGCCCTTCAATTTGATTTTCTCCTGCCCTGCATGGATCACTCACTCCCTGCTGAGAAAGGAAACAAGGGGATCAATTAATACCTAAATATAATGGTTGACACAGGGAAACGCCAACCCCCACCTAATTTAATTCGTATCACTAAACCAAAGGGTAATTGCTTTGAAGGACCTGCTACACAAGCTGTTTTTCCCCTTAAGATTTCTCACCGCTAAACCTCCATCAGCGACAGACAGCAGCATATTTTATTATTGCAATATCCAGACAGACTCTGAACACGACTGAACAGCCTGGCGATTAAAAGATCCGCATTCACCCCGCTATCTGCGGTGCCGTTCTCACCATTTCTAGAACTAGTGTAGCAGTACGGCTGGGAAGCTGGGAAGGTGAGAAAGGAGAAAAAGAGACGCCCTCTCAATCGTTACCGAGCGTCAAACTGCACAGGCAGAAACAAAAAGAGCTTTGTGTGTGTGTATATATATATATATATATATATATAATAACCTAAAGCCCTGTGCTCCCCTTTGCTCCAGGGATCCCCGAGGCAATCGGCACCCTGACACACACCGTTACACCCCGCTCTTCGGGGCCTCGTGCCGCCGAGGCAGCGGGAGAGGAGCCTTGCCTAGTCCCCTGCCCTAACGCGACTGGCAAAGCAATTCATGGCGGTATTCATTAGCAAAAATAAAAATAAACCCCTCCAGCACTCCTCTCCCCCCAAAAAACCACCCACAAACACCTTTGAGTTCTCCTTACTGACACTGTATAATTTCTTCAGTGCAGAGGCTACAAAACAGCACAAAAAAAAAATCCGCTTAAACAATCCAGCCTGTAGAATAAGCACTAGGTTTTTGTGCTTTTTAATCAAAAATTCTCTCCATCCTCAGATACCAATGTATTAAAGGTTATGGCAACAAAAACAGGTTCAGTTTGCATTGCAAAACAATAACACAGAAATATTTTGATCGACTGAGCCTTAAGATCTTTGGTCAAAAAACCTGATCTACTTGTTCAGAGATAGACAGTGACAATTCTGTCAGCTGTAGGCCTGACATACCCAAACCCCTTTCCTCAGAGGAGCATTAGAGGACATCATTAACAGGGAATTAGACAGCTACTCAAAGAAAGAGAAGACTGACTAATTTTGGGGCAACAACTATTATTATTTTCAGTAGATTCAGTTTGCAAGCATTCACTATTTATTAACTGGAGAGCTCCATAATTTGCTGTTTGCATGAAAACCTTTTCCAATGACAATGGGGAAAACAAATAAAACCCTTCCCTACCTAAAAGAAAAGAATGGAAACCAAAAAGCTCTTCCTGGAAAGTTCTACAATGAAAAAGCCTCAAAAATAGTAGCGCTGACCAAATTTCCCTCCTGCAGCACTCTACTGCAGACCAAAATCCTTTCTCGGTTTAGAGTTAATCTGCTTATTTGGCTAACTTCAAGAGTCAAAATGCCAGAAGCTGCTTATGTGCCACAGCTCCACCAGAATAAGTCAGCCTCCGCCTGCCTGACTCAGCTGATGTCACAGAAATAAATGGGAACCAAAAACTATTTCTGTGGCTTGCTGAACACACTTAAGACCAATGAATTTTTGTCCCACATTTTAACACCTGGAGAAAAAATGTGCATTAAAGCAGAGCGGGGGAACCCTAGGAACATTTTGAGGATTTCCTGCATACATTTTATTCCAAAGATTTACTGCGTTATTCTGCCAAGCATGCTGCAGCATACAGAAACGTATGCACCAGATTAAACAGCGTGACTGTACCAGACATATCAGCAGAGATTTACGCCCAGCCGCGATTCACATTTACATTTATACTTCCTCCCCTTTCTCCTGCCTGGCTTGGTTAAAGAACGGCAAATAGTAGGCTTGTTGCTCCCGGTGTACGTATCCGTACGGAGCTGCCCATCACCAACTCTTACCTGGAGGCACCGCAGGCTGCACATTGCTATCGTAACATCATGCCCACGCTGCTTCGGAGCGCACGCAGCGCTCCCGGATAACTCCAGCTCTTGTAAACGCATCGTCATTTCACATTCAGAATTGCAGAGGAAGCTTCCCCCCCCCCCCTTCCTTCTCCTCCCCAGTTCCCAGCCCCTGTTTGGTTTTGTTTTTCCCCCCAAGCAGCAATTAACTCTCAGAGTACTGATTCAAAGCAAAGTGTCTGGGTCCAAAGCTTTAGGGTTTAACAGTAGCAAACAGTTATTTTAATAGCAAGAAATAACATTTAAAATGGCTCAAATCCATTTGCAGCACATACTTTGAAAAAGTATGGGCTGAGCTTCCTTGACACAGCTATTCTACCTCCACATGCGTTTTCTGACTCTAAAACACTCACAATCAAGAGTTTCACTGACTCCTATCAAGAGACTTTACAAAAAGAAGGTTCTGCTTGGTCTTTTGTAATATTGTTATTTTGGAAGAAAAGGAGAAAAACTGAACAGAACTGAAGAATTGTCTCTTATGACAGAATTATTGCGAAGACAAAACCCTTTCTCACATTTTCTCATATACTTTTCTTAACCCTCAGCAAGTCAAACCATAACTCCATATTTACTTCTACCATCTACAAAAGGTAGACAATATTCAGAGAGCAGAACTACAATGATGTCGCAGATGCTCACAAATTCTCAAAAAGAAAAGCAGCACAACCCAAAGCATAAAAGCCTACAAGAGTTGTACAAAAATGAAGAAGAGTCACAAGTAATGAATATCAACTGTGTGGCAAAATGAAAGCCGTTCAGAAGAACATATATTTAACCACACAGTCCATCTAAGCAAACGTTTAGATTTTTCATTCTTCAGAAAGATGTCTGAAAAAGTTGATTAGGCAAATAGGTTCTTCCCAAGTAAATTCCCACTAACAAGAATTAGTAAGCATTAAAAACACAATGAAGAAAAGCCAAGCTTTTTTACAAAAGGAGGAAGGTAAGGTTACTAATGTGCACCATTCCCAGAAAGGGAAATCATTCAGAGCTGCAGAAAGAAGGAGAAATGTGGTGGGGCTCTCTTAGTTGGGAATTAGGGAAAACTCTTGCTAACACTAGTAAACTTTTATAAAAACCCCTACTGGAGTTACACTGACAATTTGTTCTGCTCTTGGAAGAGACAGCAACATTAATCAGAGCGAAGGCTGTTGGTCTGCACTGGACTCCAGCCACGCAACACTCGATGGATCCGAGACAGAGACCCAACGCTGAATTTTGGAGACAGAGAGAGGAAGGAAGAAGCTGCTTTCTTTCATTTCTTCCCATCCTCATTAATAAGCCATTAGCAGGAACTGTACATAAGAAAAAAAAATACAAACTATTGCTGTAACAGCAAACCCATCTCCCAACAGCCCTTCCCCCTCTTTCTGGCACCAGGCTCTTTAGTTGGCCCAATCCAAGCAGCTCCAAAACCCCAGGGATTAGCACTATCAAGAACTGCAGAAAAACAGATGAATTCGAAAGCACTGCCATGGCCAGAGTTTGGAGTAAGTCACTGCTGCAAACAAATGGAATCACTTACACACACAGAGCACTGATTAACTGTAAAACCCCTTAAAAGGTAGTTTTACATTTTAAATGTAAACAGTAATCCAATATATACAAACTCAAAATCTCAAAATTTAAAAATTTTCCACTCAACCACACCAGAGTGCATGACTGAAGTCTATTTACACTGTGCATGAAACAGGCGTTGCCAAAGTGGCCAAGAGTTCAGATGTGACTCTCAAAAGCACACATACGTGGTATCAGTGCTTGCAAGCCGAATAACGTTGTGCAGTAACCAACTCAGTGACCTAAACAGAAGACTTGCACACTCTGAAAAGACAAACCATCATCATAAATACATAATACCAACAGCACTGAAAATCCCCACATGCACAGGTTTGATTCTTTTTCTTTAAGTCTAAGTCAAATAGTCTCTTTCTAGACAAGCACTGTATGCAAAGTATTAACAAAAACTTTTAACAGTCAAGAGAAATCCCAATTTTCTTAAAAAAAGCAACAACTGCCCAGTGACTTAAAACATCAGGTAAGCTTGTTTTAAATGATCGCCAAAAGCATCATACTTCCCATCCCCAAAGTTACAGCTGCTTGATCAGTCACAGCTACTTCTGTAATCTTGCATCAAGAAAAGCTCTATACCAGTAGAGTTACCAGTATTAAAAGCCGCCTAACATCCTTCAAGACAGCCAAAAGATGTAGCACACAAACAAGCTGCCTACCAATTTCAAGCAGCAGCTAAAGTAAAAAAAATTACAATCTGATGAAGTAAACTATCAGCCATTCTGCACATAGAAGAAAAAGGGACTTACTTGAAATTCTTCAGCCATTTTGGAAACACTAACAAGAAAGTTCTAGACCTTACAGTAGCCTGAAATTGATAGCACCTAGGAGAAGACTTGCCCAAAGTTCTTTCTGTCAGGCTCTTCTCTTGGTTTTAAGATGTACTCAGCGAGATAAACACACAGCCAGTTCTGTTAAAGCATCTATTTTTCATATTCCTAGTGGTTCTTGAATCGGGCTACAAGATTTGCAGAAAACATGTTTTTAACTTTTGTTAGAGACTACTTCTCGATAACTGAAGTGGCTTATGAACCATTGCTTTGTTAAAAACTTCAGTATTAAATTTCTGTAGCCCAAACCATGAAGCTATTTACTGAAGCTTTATACAAACTAATTAAATATAATGCTCTCATGGGACACAAGGAGACAGAAAGGAAGAATTAAAAGATAAATCACTGGCTTTTTTTTCCCCTCAGTAAGTGTACATTCCAATTTAATACATTTAAACCAAACCAAAACAAGACAAAAAAGCCTGGCAGTCCTTGGTCAAGCGTAGATAGGCAGAGTCCAAATCTTGCATGGAGCACACTGCACAGCATAAATTAATTATCTCTGCTTTACTACAACTTGCACAAAGGAATTGGGAAAGACAATCCAGACAAGGGGATGAGCTTGAGATATCAAAGGCTCCATATGGAGACCACAGAATCTCACTTTCCAGCTTCACAGAACTCATAATCTTTGTGAGCACATGGTACAGAAACATATCAAAGCAACACTTCCCTCCCCTGCTGACCCCATGTCATCTCGTCAAGGGAATTCCTACTGCATGACACACAACCATTTCCAGGGTTTTCTCAAAGATAGTAGCATTCTCATCAAGAAGTGTGCACCAACGCTTGCAACCTCTCTTCTCTTCATCAACAGCATGAAATATTCAAGTGCACAATAGTACAACCACCCAAAGACAATCAGTTTTACTGTTGCTGGACACTGGGTCATCTGCATGCAGAAGACTCAAAGGAAGAGCAGTACATCAGTGCAGCTGCTTAGGAGAACCACCCTGTCTGGATATCTCGAGGTTAATTCACTTCTGCATAGGGCAGTAAGTTTGTACTTGAATCTCCACGTACCGGAGGTCAAAGGATCATAGGATAATTCAGGTTGGAAGGGAGCTCAGGAGGTCATTTGGCCCAACCTCCTGCACAACCTCCAAGGATGGACACTACACTAGCACCTACAGACTCCAAAGCATGTTCTCAAATACAGCGCGCAAGTAATTGAGAAATACATTGCTCTCCCTCCCCTGCCATTGCACAGTAAGTTTTATGTGCAACAGTGTAAATCGCCTTCATCTTCAGAACACTCATTTCAACCTAACGTTGATCCCCCCCGCTCCCCAATACTAGCCACGCACACAAACCACAGGAAGAGCTAACTCCAACCCAAAAGAGGTTAAGAACTGGCTGTTGGAAGAAGAGAGCAAAAACCAATAGGCCAAAGCCAAGGGAGAACAAAACCTTCACTCATCCACACCGCTCTCCCCCTACGCGCCTTTTACAAAAAAATTACAAAGCTCATTCAGCAACAGAAAATCAAGTTTTGAATAACTATGATCTTATTAATCATAAACCAGCACTAATCTGTAAATAGTTTTTGATTAACAACTTAAGACAGTTAAATTTTTAAACAAAGCTCAGGCATTTCATTAGTAATAATTTAAGTTAAAGTGCTTGAACACAAATTTGTGAATTAATGGTTTTAAATGAAGTCTCTAGACACAGCTTCCAATGTGTTAGCTTTGAATGAAGTGCAGCAAAGAACGTAGTTTCTAAATGCCAATTAAAAAAAAAAGTTTTCTCGTATCTGAGAGCAACAAACAATACATTACAATTTATATAACATACCAACACCTGATTCATCTCACTCGCACAATGACCATTTCATGGCATCACTACACAATACAACAGAAAGAAACCGAATAACCCATAATCAGAGGTAACACCATTCCTAAACCGTCCCTGACGTCAGGGTTGGAACTTGATCAGGACGCCAAAATTTAGTATTACGCTTTTGTTATGTAAGGCCCATGGGAATGACTAGGCAGCATCAGACCTCTGGATTTCAGCGTGGCTTTTAAGCATTTCTTTGGTACCATCTTCACCTTCCCACTGCCGTACTAGCACTGCGGCAAGCCCAGCATGCCCACTGCAGGCACAAGAGGTCTTACCGCTCACGAGAATTTCCCGACAGAGCTTCCACTCTGAAACTGCCAAATCACTGTCCAACTTAGCTTCTCATAAGTTCTTTCATTCTAAGTAAATAAGTTTCATGAAATTTGAAAAAGAGCTTATTATCCCAGAACTTGGTATTTGAGAGTGCTGAAGATCCCCGTTGTCCAGAAAGCAGCGCGTGCAGCGTCGAAGCCAGGTGGAGAAGAGATGCTTCACCCTGGGATTTTGCGATGAACAAGGCGAGGAGGAAGGGGGGAGGACTGATACTGTGCCTGCACGGGTACCTTTGAAATGTTAAGGCCCATCTACATCTCCCTCTCATGGGAAGGGCACCGGACCGGTCAGCACCTCCCATTAGCCACTTCTGTGGGCCAAGTGATTTAAAATACCAGTTTCTACTGTCTCCAATACAAGGGTTCCCTAACACCATCGAATTTATCTTCACAGGATCCCTCGTGGCCAGTGTGCGTGCCAGGGATGTTTACAGAGAGCTAAAGCACAAGAAGTTCGACTATCAGGCCAGAAACTTAAAGCTACCTTTACAGCTAATTCAGGAAGGAAACCCAGTTCTCACAGCTTCCAGTGGTCTATTTAAAGACAATTCATTATTCTTTAACGGACCTAATTTCAGATAGGAATATTTTATAAGACAAAAAGAAAAGAAAAGAAAATCTACATACCACTACAACAGTTCATTTTAGAGCCCTCATTCACAGGCTGAAATGACAAGTCTTCTACATAAGTACCTTAAGTGGCAAACTAAGTTTTGGCAGTAAGAGTCTCTCTCCATACAGGGAAGGCTCACTTCAGTTTTACTCGTCTTGTTGGTCACTTATGGAAAGGGGAAAGAAGTTTTTCCTCCTCTAATCCATGAAAAAAGTGAGAGGTAAGGTGGTGAGCTCTACTAATTCTAAAAGCTTGGTTTGTGTTATTGTGTCCAATTCACTAGCTACAGTCAGTATTTCTTTGTTTTAAATCCAGCTATGCAACTACAAACTTATTTCTGTCTACTGTGCACATTTTCATAGGGGTAATAATGAAAGAAAATATTAAACCTCTAATTTTACACTGGCTTCAATTCCTATTTCCATCAAATACAGCTTGAAACAGGAATAGAAACTAATATGGTAAAGAGGAAACATAATGTTCTCCATTTCTAGCTTTAAGAATGCTAAAATTAAAAAAAAAAGAAGATAAACATCCACTGACCTTTATAGTTGCTCAAAATAAACACTTTAATATAAATGTCAAAACTTCTTTTAGGTAGCAGAATATGGTACTAAGCTTAGTGTAGGATATGCATCTATTTGTAGAATAACATTTTAATGACTAGCAACCAGGGACAAAACCTCCCAACTAGAAAAAATAGCTAAGTACATAATTGCAAAATAGTATTTTAATTGCCAGTTTTAATCTAGATTTCCTAATCAGATTTGTCACAGGTTTTTTTTAATCGCATTGATTTAACTCAATCAACCCTGCCCAAAGGCCATCTTTCTTGCATGCTATGAGCATACCAAGCAAGTTTTAACCAGTTAGATAAATCATTAAATCTCATAACTTTCTAACAACAGTGATATATCAAGCCATACACAAGAAATGATTATTTTTTAAAATAAGTGTCATCTTGAAAACTTCACAAGCATAAGCAGCTATGCAGACATTTCACCATCCTTTTTACCCAGGGCACATGACACTCTGAAACCCAGCCAACTGCATTCTGCAGAACACTTGCATTATCATTACAAATATGCCTCTGACTCTTCATTACCTTCCTTATGATGATCGGAATACCACTGTTGCAAGATGCATTAGCTTTAATTATATGCATACATGTATGTGTGTACGCACACACAATGCAACCTTAAGGTGTTATACTCAAGAGCACAGTAAGAAAAAAAGCAGGCAGTAACATTATGGACTCACCAAGAACAAAATCCTGAATAATGGAACTTTCTAGCACAAATCGCTTTAAAAGGACCCTAAGCAGAGGTCCCCAACACTGCCAAGTGAAATATGCTTCTGACACTACACAGATCTTTAAAAAGATTCCTATGATAGAAGGAGGATTAAAAAGCAATTAACCAGCTCTTATGTTTCAAATGCAAGACTGTATTTTAGAGCAGACAGAAAAATATCAATCTCTCAGAACCCAAAGATTTGTTGTACTCAGCAAAAAAAAAAAATCCCCTTACTGGGATAGCTTAAAACAGCAACACCATAGTAGGAACCCACCCCATGAAGGGGGAGAAAAAGCACTGCAAATCCTATACGACATTGCATTATGAAAAAGCCCTGCAAATTCCAGGCAATCTGCAAATGGTTTCCCCCTTCCCCACCCAAATATCTACTGTAAACTCCTACATTTGCAAGTCAGGACTGCAGTAATGAAATAGATGAAAATAAAACAATTCCTACCTTTAACTTGAGTGTCATATTCAGCTATGATCTCCTTATCCTTTTTGAATTTGGCTGGCGACGTCATGTTTTCTTTTCCAAAAAGATTAGCCTCCAAACTGATCCACCAGAGCACAATATAGAAATGCAGTCTTGCTCCTCTCAATGCAACGCCTTGATTTTCCTCTTGTCCTCCCCCCAACCAAAAGGAAAAAAAAAAAATCAGTCCATGGAGAGAGGGTGTGAGGCAGAGCACAGCAGCAGAAACATGCAGATGTTCAGGGATCAGTGGATGGAAGAGGCAGCAGTTTTGTCTCCCTGCACCAAAACCTTTAGCAGCAGCATCAGACTGGCGAGATCCTGCAGCCTCCAAAGGCTCTTCCTGATTGCTAGCGTTAATAGCGCAGCCAGGGAGTGGAAGTCCTTCCGCACAGCATGTTTTGTGTGGGTTTGGTTTTGCCCCCCCCCCTTTTTTTTTTTTTTTAAATGGG
>NW_020450705.1:2693125-2729817 GCF_003343035.1 Apteryx rowi
CCCGGTTCCCCCTTCGGCAGCCCGCCGCCGCCCCGCCCCGCCGCTCCGCCCCGCCCAATCGGCGGAGCCCGCGGGACGGGATCGACAGGCGCTCCAGCCAACCACGCCGTTCCACCTCCCCACCGGGGCCCACCCCCTTCTCCGGCCGCTACTCCCCCTTAGCGCCGCCCCGCCATAACGGAGTGGGCGGGGCTAGGCAGAGCGCAGTAACCCCCGCCCCAAGGACTGCGCAGGGGCGGGGCAAATTATGCAAAAGTCTCCCKGTAGGGCCAATGAGAACAAGGCAGGGCGTGCCCCTCCACCAATATCCAGCCGCTAGGGGTGGTGCCACCGCCCTCCTCCAACGGCGAGCGGGCAGAGGCGATGGGCCCGGCACGGGTCTCCTCCAATCAGAAGGGAGGGGCGGGGCGCTCGCTGCCCAATGTGGGGGCGAGGTTGGGAATTCAAACTGACAGGCCGGAGCGTGGACGTTAACGGCGGCCGCGGCGGGGGCCCGGCCCGGCGGCGGCCGCGCCATGTCGGCCAGCGGCTGCACCTTCGAGGACAGGAGCGTGGCCGTGCTGTGCTGCCGCTTCTGCCAGCAGGTGCTGAGCTCGCGGGGCATGAAGGCCGTGCTGCTGGCGGACACCGACGTCGACCTCTACTCCACCGACATCCCTCCCTCGGGGTAAGCGCCGCCGCCGGGCCTCCCCCCCCCCCCGGACCTCCTGAGGGGAGCCGGCGCGGCCCTCGCCGGCGTCCGGCTCCCAGAGAAACCCCCTCGATTCCGTCCTGGCTCCAAAACCGCGCTAATTCAACCCAATCTTCCCTGCGCCATCCCGCTCGGCCCTCCTTCAGCGCTGAGGGAACCATGAGGGACGAGGAGAGCCAAACCACCCCTCGCCTGCTAATCTCTAATGTAGGAGCAGCGAATCAAGCGCAGTCCCTCCTGCTCTTCACTTAAGCAAAGATTAGTATGTGGAATGATCTGTAAACAGCACAAACCTGCTCCTGTTCCAGAACAACTATGTGCTCCACGCTGGGCGCACACTGCTTTCCCATAACGATATTTGAATACTAAGAAAATAAGATTGCAACATGGCATGTTAATATGAAAGCATGGGTTAAAAAAGGAGATAAGATATCACAGGTTTGTTTTTAAATGTCCTAGCCTTTAAGCTGTTGCTGTATAACCGAGATTTGCCAGGAACAAGGGCGATGTCTCGAATCAGATTTCTGACTGATAAAGTGCTGCCAGCAGCAGCCGGGCCCTAGTGTGTGGGAACTGGTAAATACTAGGAGAAGCAGTGCTTTCTGGGCTATTTTGAGAGGACTTGTGATACATTAATGTAGTGTCTCATGGGTCTCTTCTTGTTTCCATATGAGTATAGCTGGTGACTGGTAGGAAAAAGCACTTGTGTGCTCTTGGGTAAGTTTAAAGAAAACACATGCAAGAATTAAAGTTAACAATAGTCTGTTGTGACTTCAAACTTGTATTATCAAAACCTTAAATTTGTAATCATAGCTATATCTAAACTTTTGTATTACTATTTTCTTCCCATCCAGTACTGTTGACTTTATTGGAAGCTGCTATTTCACTGAAATCTGCAAATGCAAACTGAAGAACATAGCATGTTTAAAATGGTAAGGACATCACTCAATAACACTAACACCTGCTCAAACATGCATGCACTGCAGCAATACTACTTAACTTCTCACTATTGACTACTGCAGTGCAAGAGTTAAGAAATGAATGAACAGCTTGCACTCCCCATTTCAAATTTCATTTAATGCTGCTCGATAGAAGCTCAGCCCACTGCTTCTGGGCATGGCTGCCAGTCTATTTCTGTGCAAGTCCCAAGTGGAAATGTGACAACCTTGTCAATAGTCTGAGTGTACAGGAAAGCTTGCATGCCACCTGCCTGATTAAATGTCTGCTTCAACACCGAGATAATTGTGTGAATAAGGCCACAGTAAGAAGTAGTTACTCATTCTAATTAATAGAACATCCTCTTGGCAGATCTAGTTGTCGCTAGCAGATGGAAGATGCTGTCACTAAAGTTCTTGGAGYTCTTTTATCCTTTTTATTAATGTCTGGTATTTAAGATTCAAAACAACTCTGGTAACATATTTCATTTGGAGTTATTCAAGAGGATGCTAATAACCAAGACTTACCTTGCTCAGATCTAAATACAGAGGGTTTGTGATAGGAATACAGTATTTTGTTTTAGGCAGAAGTAGAGAAATGAAAATATTGCTAGAGTGTATGACTGAGTAAGTAGGAGACCTGTCATCCTAGGTTTTAACCTAAGAGAGCAGATAAGGCTTTGGTATTCTCAGTCTCATTACTGCTACTTCTAATATTTTATCTCATGCACAGTGCTTCTGTGCAGATGCATTGTACATGCATGCTATAGCACTTCTACGTCAATTCCAGCAGAATCACTGGCCTTTTAAAAAAAGTTTGGTTTGTTGCTATATAAACTACTCTGGATTACACAATTTAGGTTACAAAATGGTTCTCTGTGCCAAAGATCTAAAACTTAGATATTCTGTAACTCCTGACAGATGTTCTCTTAAATATTTAAGATGTTTAATAATATTCCCTTAACTTTATCAACATAGGAGCATTACATAAGTCTGTCTGGTACAGCAGCTGTTTAACATTAGTCCAAGCTGGAAAACCAACAACTAGCTTTTTGTTAGAATTTGTGTTGCTCATTATTTCACTTGTCTTTCTAGTGGTAACATTGTAGGTTATCACGTGATTTCTCCATGCAAACCTTGCCTGCTGTCCTGTAATAATGGCCACTTCTGGATGTTCCATAGCCAAGCAGTCCTTGGCATCAACAGACTAGATTCTTCTGGTAAGGAATACATTTTTCTCTTTCCTGAAGTGTGGAATTCTGAGTCCTCTTTTTAATGAGGCATCTCAATATAGTTAAAGCATATGGAGTGAGTACAACATATGGAGGGATAAGGCAAGTGTTACTTTATTGCCAATCTAGCAAACTACTTTGTGGGAGGCAGTTGTAGCGACTTTGTAAATGAAGATTAATCTCCACTTAGAAATTTACATCAGAGAATTTACCCTGCACCTCTTTTGTGAGCAAAGTCAGGATTTTCTGAAGCATTATAACTAGTATAAACAATAGCCACAAGCTGCTATTTATAGCAGTATGTATAGCTTTACTGTGCTATCAGGCAGCTGTCCAAGGGGCACTCTTTCTGGGTGAGTCATTGTCATTCTGACCCTATAACTCAGTTCCCATTAGCTCAAGCTGAAGTTACAGCTCATGTTAGCTGCTTTAATCAGATGCATGTTGTTTGGATGCCAAGTGTCTAACATCATTTGCCTTGAGCTCAGGGGTGCGTAGTATTCTGACAAATCATTTCTCTTCCTTGTGTATGAGATTAACTTATTGTCTAAACCTTTCAATGCCACCTGTGTTTCAGATCAATGCATTTAAAAATAAGTCAGGCATGAGGGGATTATCAATAGCTATATGAATACATCTGTGGGCAGGGACCTAAACAACAACACTTACAAGACCACTTTGGAAGAAAAATAGGAAATAGTCCAGATCTGTTTAACCTGAACTTGACTTACAAGGTTTTGCAATGATTAGAGCAGTCATTTTCTCTAAAAATAGTCAGTTGTGCAACTTAAGTCAGGTCACAATCCAAAAAATTCTTTTCCTCCTCCTCTCTTCTTATTTCCCTCCCACCAGGTGTGAATGTATTGCTCTGGGGCAACTTGCCAGATTTGGAGGAAAGCACAGATGAAGATACATCATGCATCTCTGAGGAGGAATATATCAGATAAATGTTATCTACAGTACACTTCAGTGTCTTCCCTTGTTACATTGCATTAATGTTTCTTTTGGGTGTTTTTTTTTGTTTTGTTTTCCCACTGGCTCATAAGAGCTCAAATATAGGAAACTAGGTAATCTGGAAAACAATCCTAAAGAAAGATGATATCTTCCTGTTTCACTGTAGTCTTAGACTCTGGCTCCTGCCTAGGTGTGTATCATTCTGATCAAAGACACTCCCTGGTCACATTCACATCTTTCATACCTGCCATCTGTCTGTCCAGATGGCATTTCTGAAGTCTGGTTTGTTCTTTCTTTGAAGTCTCAATAATGGATATTTTTTACCTGTACTTTTCTTTCCTAAAACAATCTTCATGGGGCCAAGTCTTTCAGTCACTAAAAGCACAGCTTAAAAATACTGAGAAATAGTCAGTCTGATTGACTATGATGCTCTGAAAGAACTTTGCTTTTGAGATCACACAGATCCTTGCCTAGAACTTCCTTTCCGAATATACAGAGCTGCTGAACAAGTGGCTTAAAGTACAGGAGCTTCGGCTCTATGATCTGGTTCTCTTGCTTTAGCACTTTGTTCTTTAAGCATTTAAGGCATGCTAGGATACYCCTGAATGTGGGACTGGGGAGCCATCATACTGAGTCTCTCTATCTTTGTCTTTCAGTACCTCTACAATCATGTTTTGGTAGATATCAGATTCTTTTTTCTTGATGGACCTTCAATACTGAAATTAGTTAATGCCCAATGTAACCTAAGGATTACATTGGAGTTTTCATTAATGTCAGCAATAAAATCAACCCATTTTGTGTTTTTTTTCCTTAAAGGATAGAAATCCCTTCAAAAGAGAATTCAATGATGTGAATGGGTGTCTTCCTAGAGAGGGGGAAAAAAAAAGTTGGATATTCAGTGTTCATGCCTAGCCTTACATACTGCAGCATACAGTCTGATTCCTGTAAAAGTAATGAATTATCTGAGTTATTACAGTCATAGTACTTAATTTATGAACCAAATATTGTCCTCTTCAGCTAGTCACCTGAAGGAATATCTTTGGAAAATTAAAGCTACAATCATAAGAGAACAGAATGTATTTTTAAGTTCAGATTGATGCTGAAGAAATCATTGTTTAGCCTCTTGTGCTACTTTGAAGAGCTGTGGCAAAGGCTGAATTGTGATAATTTTTTTACTGTATATTATGTATTTCTTAATCAATGGTACTACCTCTTCTGCAATGTTTAAGTATGTATTTGTATGTGTGCATGTGAATAGTTTCTTTGTGTATATATGCAATGTTTTAACTTCCTGTTATGTCTGCTCATTAAATGAGAGTTTTAGACTAAGTACTCTTTTGKGCTGTAATATAGATGTGTAATATCAGTTGGATAATCAAAACAATGAAACAGCACCTTGGACCAAAATTAGACTCATTGAATAATTAGGCTCTTCCTACTCATTTTGTTTTAGAGACCAGTTGCTTCCTTTTTAGGTGAGAAACCTGCCAATATCTCAGTCTTAACTGAAAAAAGGTGTCTAGTTAACTAACTCCCGTGTAACACAACATCCCACATTGGCAGTTTTCTATGCTGCATGAATTAGATCATGTTGTGACTGCAGCATGAAGTTGGCAAGGTGACATCTAACACAAAGACTTTCTGACAGAACTTGTGAGCTTAAAGTACAGGTAGCATAATATTTTGAATAACATTCCCATAATATAATTCTGCTTTGTTGCAAGTTCAGCACTTGTCATTTTTAACCTTCCCAAAACTTCGCTTCACAGCTCTGAGTTGATTGTGTCAGTGTGGCACAGCTGACTGTAGAGCTGTCCTTACTGCTTACCTCTGGAGAAATACAGAACTATTTCTTCTCAGCAAATCAATAATTCTCTGCTTTTGCTGCTTATATGTTCATAACAGAACTGGAAGTTCTACTATGAACTCTAATTACACAGGCCTGTTTGAGCTAGTTCAACTCAACTAGGCATCAGCTTGAAATAAAGAATGAGCCAACGCTTAAGKTTTTTTTTTTGAGGATAAAGTAGTTGTATACAATGTAAACAAGCATCACATATTGCTGCAGCTTTTCCGAATGTTACCAAACAAGCTAATCACATCTAGGGCTACTTCTGTTCTTTCTACATGAAATAGAAAGAACTGAATAAGCAGCTTGTGGTAAAGCTATTACTCCCAAATCACAGGGCCTTAAGTGTTTTCCGTTAAGTTTCTAAGGATCACCTTGCATATAGAAAGACTTGTCAAGTTCATAGGCATAATAAATATTAAATAGACAAAAACAGATCAATATTTCTAGAAACCTTCCTTTGTACTTCAACCCAAAACTGTACAGGACATATGTTGTAGGACAGCCCTGGGTTCTTTTGTAAATCATTTAGGTCAAAGTTACAAGGTATTTGATATAATAATGGTGAACATTAAGACAGATAGCTTCCAGAATGAAAGGGATCAGCATGATTCAGCTTCCTGCTGGAGCTATTGTTAGTCTAATATAGAAAAACTGGATAGCTGTTGTCATCTTTGGTAAGGATTTTTACACTGAGAGTTTACATGATCTTCTCTATGCAACCAATGAAGCCAAAAGCAGAGCACAAACCTGAGAAACAAGAACAGAGTCCTAAGGCCTTCCTCTTCTGCTCATTAAGGCACACAAGGCAAGTAATTAGAACTGCAGTGCTCTGATCAGGTCTGGTTTAATTAAAATGGGATCAAACAGCAGGCAGAGGGTCTTAAGTTTTAGACTCAAAATCAAGTGTTACTGCAAGACTCCCAAAGTCTCCTGGCACTAACAGCATAGTTGAAATCAATGCAGTCTGCCTTGATGCCCATAGCATTACATCTGCCGCAGGGTGCTCATCTGTCAGGCATCTGCCAGGCCCATTCACAGCAGCTCTGCAGCTATAAGATATTGTGTAATAGACTTGTAGGTTCAGGGTCAGACTTATTTGGATGAAAACATTTCAGATTAGAATTCCAAAAGCCACTGAGGTTAAATAACTTTGATTTGGGTCACAGGCCCCTGCATAACCATGCTGCCATCAATGGCCATCCATTTTCTTTTCTGCAGTGCACAATTTGCAATGCACAGTTCCAGCTAGAAGATTAGAAGGCTCATAGCAAGACAGCAGTAAATTGATTCCCCTTCATATTGAATACAACTTCCTAGAAGAAAAAGCACATTTAAATATTCTTCATTATTCCAGTATAGATTATATAAATGTAAGATTATGACTAGGCATTAACACCATTCATCCCAAAGTGCTTTACAGTGACAAACAGTTAAGAATTCTTTTACCATTGAAACACAGCCAACTCCAGGATGCAAAGCAGCTGCCAAGTAGATGGCATGCTGCAAAGACCATGGTAAGCATCATTCTGTAATGAAATTCAGTATGTGATCTCTATCAGTACAAACTGATAGGTTGATTATTGAGGGAGGTCCAACTTGAAGGTCCCACTTTCTTTACCCAGTCTGAAATGCAGTTCATTTACTTTGAGCCAGGGACAGACGGGTCACCTCTCCTAAGACTGGAACCTAGAGTTCCAGGGTTTGAAACTGAGAAAGAGTCTTGTGATAAGAGGCAAATGACTAAGCTGTCTTTATTTTCCACTCTTCTCCCAGGCATGCAAGGCATGGCATACTTTGAGTCAAGTAAAATTGTCATTTATTATAAATCACCTAATTGCTTTGTCCTGAAGGTCATTTTTACATATTTTATTACATTTGCAGACTGTGTGGTTTCAGAAAGCATACCCCAAGGAGAGCACATATCCCAAGGAAACAGCCTTTGTGTACTATTATTTGGATTAAGGGAGTGTCCACAGGCTAGCATAGTACAACAACTGCGGGAGCCTGTTGTGCAAGAAACTGTATGAGCATAGTGACTTGTGGACTCAAGGAACTTGCACTGTAAACAAAAGAGACAGCCAAGGGGTGGGAAGGAAATGCTCTGCTGGCTCCATCAGAACAGATCAGATGTAAAGTCTGAAATGTGTAAACCTGAAGAGAAGACTCTAGTTCTGAGACCGCAGGGAACTGGGCTTTGGCTGTTCCTGCAACTATGGATCCCTTCTCCCTCCTATACCAACATGTATTTGCAAGTCTACGAATACATTCAGCTCTTCCAGCACATATACCGTCAGTCATCCCATACTTAAAAACAATCAAGAATCCTTCTCTACCCCAGTGTTTCTGGAGTTGCACTGCATTATTAGATTTTTCTCTTGTTCTAGTGTACAGCCTGGATAGAGCCTATAGCCAAATACCCATAAAAAGCCTACAAGGAAAACAGGTCATTCTAAACTTGTTTAAATACAGCATTCGCACAACTAAGATGTTCTGCTCAATTTATGCAGTATGCAATGACGAGACAAAAGCAGGATGTCTGCCTTGAAGAGCTCCTGTGAAGTTGTCTCCAAGGTCTTGATGCACCACCCAGAATTCCCTCTCATCAGGTAACAACTATGCTGTGCTTTGAAAAAGCAACATTTCCAAGCAGCTATTAGCCAGGGGACATGTTAACTGCTTTGCTGTCTGCAGTGTCTCTTGTCATACTGCATGTGCAACACAAGCTTAACAAAGTGAGTCTGCATTCTCTTGATTTCTCATTAGAAAGCATGCCTCACATTTTGGACAGCAGTGAAGGGGGAAAATAACTGGTCAAACCTAAGCTAAACAAAATCTCTGGTGCTTCACTTTCTATGTCATCTGAATACTGACAACTTGATGTGGCTGGGTAACACCACACAAGGGAAATTAGCACCATAGCACTCTCACACACCACCATCTGCATGTCAACGTATGTAGAAATTTGGGCAGGCAGCTATAAAGCAACATTGATAGAAAGACTTCAGCATAGCGAGAGAATTGCAAGATACCATTTCCTGTAGAAAAGTGCTAATTAAAAATAACTCTGCATCACTCCAATGTGGTGCAGCCACACTAAGATTCCTCCCTGCTGTGCTATGGCAGAGGCTTATTAGTTCATCCCACTCTAGCATATGGCCTGTTTTGGGGATAGGAATTTTCCACTAACAGCGGAGACAACGCTAGAAATACAGGTGTTTGGGAAATCTCATCTTAAGTGATTTAGAATCAAACCCAAAGGTCAACTGGTGCATTTTATGCTCCTGTGTCTTCTGGAGATATGTGACAGTTTAATACACAAAGGCAAACTAAGAATTATAAAAGAGTCATCTGATTTTGTCTCTTCCTGTTGTCTGTCTGCATCCCAGAGCCAATGCCACACTCCAGCAATGCCCAGATAAGCAAAGGGGCTTCCAGACCAAAGGGCACTGAAAACTGGGAAGAAGAAACTCACCCACCCTTTGTCTACACCTTTTGGAGCTTTTGCCAGTAGCTATTCATTTATTAAAAACATACCTGTCTTAGAGCTAAACATGTATTTATACTTAAAATTAAGACTAACAAAGCTTCAGCAAGAATGAATCTGGCTAGTTATGTTACACTTACAGAACATACCCAGACAGCTTTTAACAGACATTGGCAATAGAAGAGACAAGATGGCATACAGTCAGTATTCAAGCATGAAACAAGCTGCTTTGAATTTTTAAGAATGCCAGGCTTCAACGCAAGTGTTGCAGGCAGGCTTTGGCCTAAATTAGAACACAATGTGTGAGGCTAGAGTCCTAAAAATATTGGGAGGCCAGCATAGATCGGATCCAAGCCCAAAACAGGACAAAGAACCCACTTCAAAAGCTGTGTATTCAACCAAAACTGTAACAGAATGTTAGGCTACCTGATACAAAGTCTGGGCCCTTTCAGTTATAGCAGTTTTAAACTGCTTTAGAGACACTGCGACAGGCTCACTTATTCTCTTGATCCATCACTGTATAAGTGGACACAGGGAAAATACCAGAGTCCTCTTTAAAAAGTTGATGGTTTGAACCACCAGAATGTCAAAGCTGCAATAGCTTTCTCCTAGGGTAGAGAATGAAAGAAGGCCTGCACAATCAGAGCATTACTTGGTTAGAAAGATGTGCAAGAGAACACAGGCTCACATTTGAACAACATGATATTGAATCAAAAACCAAACGCTGCTTAAGGCACCTTGCACTGGCCACTATCAGAAAACCGTTTATCTTATTAACCGGATCTCCACTCCAATTTGATACAAACGTGCCAGTGATAACATATGCATCTGTTGCTCCTTACCTTTGTGCCACGCTGATAGAAGATTCTCAAACTGAGCACCACTTGCTGAGAGCCAGCTACAAAAAAAAAAAAAAGGTGACTATCAAGAAGCCTGCAAGGCCAGTGCACACCTTAACAAGTTGACCCCAGGTACAGAACCAGTTGGAATGTGCTCGGGGAAAAGGTGTATGAGCAGTTGGCAAGACACCCTTTCTCTTGCTGGAAAGACGGGTGGCTGTGTAGCCAGTGGTGTCTGAGCATGCCAATCTGAGCAAAAGAGTACATTTGTGCTACTCCAAAGATGTGTCTATGGCCATGCTTGAGAAGGCTGCTGGTCCATCTCTTAATGGTCCCTTTGCCTTGGCCAGCTCCTCAGGAGACAGCTATCATGCACTGTACACAGCGCATGAATATCCCAGTATCTCGCCAGACAGCCTATGCTTCCAAAGCTCCTGTAACAATTTTTGAATATTTTAAGCCAGACAGGAGTAACTTCTGCCTCCCCCACTATCTTCTGAATTCCCTCATAAAATAAGATAATCAGATTCCTTCCTCTTCCCATCTTTAAACATGAAAGAGTAGTTGTTTCACATTAAGTGTTTCACATTTGCCAGACTGGCTTTTTTCCTGCCCTTACATTTTTGCTGGTGTAAGGTGCTGCCAGTCTGTTGCCCCCGAGAGACCCCCTCCCTAGCTGTTGCAAACACTCAACTGTAACCTGGGATCCCCAGTCATTATTCTCACGGTATTGATGGGCACTGGATGTGTCAGTCTTTTCTATTGCTCAGGTCTCATAGCTCAGGATTCTGCTGGAGAAGCATCATAAGATCACCACTGTCACAAATTGTGCCCCACACATCAAATGTCTTCTCTAGCTGGTAGAGTTCCACAGCCAGAGCAGGATGACTGCCCTCCCTTCTGGCCAAGATGTGTCTACAGATAGGAGGCTGAGGCACACAAATAAGCAGGCTTGCGGGTGGGAGTAGTACTGCAAATGCATGCATGTGCGTGTTCCCTGGTGATCTGTGGGTCTTGTAGCTCTGGGTTTCAGCACAAGAACYGTCATCAGCCCACAGAATAAGAGACACTGGCATGATGCTCAGCAAATTTGCATTAAGAGTGATAACAGACAATCCAGCTGAACTTGTAGCTTCAGCCAAGTCTAAAGACAGAGGTTCCTCAGTGCAACCCTAAGTATTTAATTCTCCGATAACAGTAAAATGAAGATAGGAGGGGGAAAAGCAAGACTTCACTATCAGTGGAAACAAAGAAAAGGACAACGATATTTTAAGCCATTCACCTTTAGGTTATAAGCAGCTTATCTCAGACTGCTACATATGTGGTCTCCTTGGGAACAGAGTAGGACAATAAATCAGATGTGCCAACATTTATCAGAAGCTCCAACTAGCCAAAAACATCAGCTCTCCCAAAAATGCCRGATCTGTTTTGCAACGTGCAGGGCCAAGTGTGGAGTCACTCTGGAGGCACACAGCAGGGGGCAAGAAATGCTGCTATTTGACACGCGAGAAACATTGCTTGTATTACTGACTCATTGCCATGTCCTTCTGCAGCAGTAGGCTGCATCAGAAGCTTCAGAAGGTGGTGAAAAAAAGAAAAAAACAGCCTGGCACTGTGAAGGCATGGTTAATGTGCACATCAGCACAATGTCTGGGTACTGCATGCCCAGTCAGCTACAAAAATAACCCTACCCATTCCCCTCACAGCTTGGAGCATGGGAAGAGATTATTCTTGTCTTATTCTGAGCAGGAAAAGCCAATGTATGGATAGAGGAGTGATAGAAATAAAAACAGAAAGACAGCAAGATTAGTGTATGAACATTCTCCAACTGTAATCATCTTCCTGCCAGACACAAGGAAAAAATTCCAGACATTTCACATGTGCTAAAACAAACAATCTCAACCAAATCTTCTAAACTGGTGAAAATTTCCCAACCAGTTCCAAAACCCTCAGCTGCTTATGTGTGACCAGAAGAATGTCATGGCAGACATTCCCAGGGCAGAGACCTCTGCCTCATTTGCAAGGGATTTGGCCAGGAATTCGCTAGTGTGAAAGCAATGGCAGCAACACTGCTTGCCAAGTCTCATTTATCCAGCAATCCTGACCTCCAGCAGCATCAGACATATTTTGATGGGCATGTGGTGCAATAACTGACSCAAGGACTAGGAGCAAACGTCTTCAGCATTAGTATTGGGGACCTAAGTTAAAATAATCCCAACATCTGTTTATGGCACAGCTTTTCATGTACCCCAGGAAGAAACACTCAAGGGAAGAGAGGCTAGTRAGGAAATGTCACCAAGGAGCAAAACAAAAATACCATGGTAAGCAGCCAGGTAACATTTGCCTTCAAACAAAAGACTCGGACTTTCAGCTGTGTTACAGAGCCTGTACTGCAAAAGTTTCACTTCTACATAGCAGAGCCTTGATTTTTAAGGCAAAAGGAGCCAAGTTCTCCACACTTTTGTTAGGAGGATTTGAACGGCTGTGATGAACAGCAGGGAAGTTTCACATGGTCACAGATTTGCACTAACATTAAGTGACTCGAGCAGGGGATATCTTTTAGAAAAAAAAAAAAAAAAAAAGACCTGCTCTGGCTTCATGCTGTCAAGACAGGCAATCACTGACCTCCATCTAGGCATGGAGATGCCACCAGCTCCTTTGCTATCGCAGAGCCCCTCGGGCAGCACACTTTGGGGCATACCTGTGCGCAACCAGACATCTCTGAAGCCGGGAAAGAGGAACAAATGATGCAGGCGGGCAAACAGCAGCACTGACCAGCACTAAACTTGTGCCTGCCAAACTGCAGTGTCAGTGAGGGAGAAAACACCGCAGGCCCTGTCCCTGATCCCAGCGCCCTCAGAAACCCCCCCCGCCCCCGGCACTGCCCCGCCGCCTCCCGCCCCGGCGCGGCGCGTCCCGGCCCCGCAGCGCGGCGCAGCCACGGCGCCCCCTGCCGGCCCCGGCCGTGCGCAGCTCAGCGCAGCGCCGCGCCCGAGGCGCAGGGCTCCCGGCGGGTCCGGACCTCGGGCTTTAGGGAAACGGCACCCGGAATAAACCCCGGCGTGCAGGGACCTGGAAACGCAGCCAAGTCCTCAAACGCTGCGCCGCTGGCAGTTAGGCAAGATGAGCCTGTAGGTGCAAATCTGGTTTCCTATGAAGCCTAGGGGAGAAACACAGGTGAAAAGCTACAGCAGAGGATGCTTCGGGAGCTTCATGTTTCCCCAGGTATTTCATGCTATCTCAGAAAATAAAGCTGATGAAAATAAGAATCACCTGGGGGGCTGTAGCCAGCAGCTCTGCCTGCACAGCCTCACACAGGATGGCTGCATCATGCCCAGCCAGCACCCCCTCCCCAGGCAGGCTGGGCTGCCTCCAGGGCTCAGTGATCTCCTGTAGGACCTGGGGGTGATGGCAGCAGAGTTAACAGCTGGCCCAACAGATAATCTGTTGTTTTCCCCAACACTGTTCATTAAAATCCAATGCACCAACCTCAGGGCAACATGGTGCCAATTAAAAGGACTCATTTAGAAGCTGGTCAGCAACAGCTTTTGCCAATGAGTTTATTAAAGCATAACTCCWTGCCATGGATCATACACCATTTGCATAACAATTTTCCAATTAAACATCCCAATAATTGGCAAAGCAGTCTAAGAGGAAAGCAGCCTGCTCAGCACCTACCTGCTCCTGCTAAAGGGCACAGAAAACCCCCCTCCCTACCTTTCTGGGGGCCATGGCAGCCTCTGAGTGCTCCCAAGTACCTGCCATGTCACTGCTAATGGAGACTTCTTGAAGCCACACCAGTGCTTGCTTTCAATGGCCAATCTCTTTCGAAAGAGAGTCAGAGACCTTCAGGCAAGCTGATYATACAGCTAAGTACACACAGTCCCCTCTTACTACCAGGGGACAGTGTCACACTAGAAAGGACACGCTGCRGCCTCACAGCCCCAATTCAGGGCAYGCTTAGCTGAAAGGAGAACCTAATAGGTCAGCAAAGAGAGTCTGATGTRAATTCATCCTTGTGACACCCCATCACCACAGTCCACTTTTCAAMCYCCCCCAAACTGGAGCTGACTTGTTGCTAAAGCAGAGAGCAGACGGTCAACCTATAGCCTGGGAGAGAGAAAGAGGAAAAGACAGAAATCCAGCTGTTACAGAGCCCTCTTACACTTAGCAGCCACAAAAGAAGGTTTTTAATCTGTCAGGAGCTGCTTCACACTCCTTATCCTTTGGATTTTCTTGGTCTGCTGCTTTCCAGGCTGCTTTCTTCTGGGRAAGAGATTGTGCCTTGAATTGTCTGCTTCACCACTGGCGACTCAATAGGGCTGGACCTATTCCCATTCACTCTGCTTTCATTCCCTTGGCCTGTGAAAGGGAGGCCAAACACTGGAGAGGTTATTGTWATGACCACTTCTAAGTGGGTGTTCTTCTGCCATTAGCCACTTTTTTCCCCTCATGGTCATGGGGTAGAAATACAGACTGACTGAATTCAGTGGCACTTCTGCATGAAGCACAGCCCCAGTATCTGACAAGTGCCAAAATGGGAGGGAGAGCAGCACTTTCAAGAAAATTAAGTCTGTTTTGGGCAGTCTGATTTGTGACTCGCATCTTCCCCTTACCACAAGAACTGCAGCTGAACCTCTTCCAAATTCTTCCTCCATTAGCAAAGTAAGAAAGGAGGGGGAAGGGGGAAGTAAAGTCTGCAGAGTGTCAGAARTGACCCATTTAATGTTTTTTGCTGAAACTGTCTTCTGGTTAGTCTTAAATTTGACTTTACAAGCCTTTCTGCAGCTGTTTTGACTCTTTGTGAAGAGCAGGTTTTCCACAGCCGCAAACCATTTCAAAATCCCGTAAGTGCCATTATCTCTTCTTCTCCGGCCAAACCAAGATAATCCCTGGAGAATATGATGACAAGGACTTGGCTTCCCATTGCTAAACCTATTCTCCTGGCATTTGTGCTGAAGTCTAAGGCAGACTTATTGGTCTGTTCTCCCTCAAAAGARTCATCAAGAGAATAACAGGTAGCAGAGAGCTATTTAAATCCAATTAAATAACTCCTTACCTATTTGAGACTATCAAAGAGAAAGAAAAAGGCTGTCAAGGGGTGATCCAGAGAGAAAGCCATTTTAACAGAGACGCATGGGTGTTAGGATTTAACATCCAAAAAGCACCATTTGTGACATAAAAAGATTTGAATTTGCACCTACTCAGCAGCAATAAACTTTTCAGGAAACAAGCAGTCCTTGRGGAACATGTGGAGACTACTACTTACAGTCTCTCCCCATTAGTTTTATTCCTTATTTTCCATCTCCCTCAATCATACTGGGAGTTTGAACAGACCAAAAGGCTATCAGCTAGGATGTCAGAAGGGTTGTGTTGTTTTCCTGTGTCAGGCTGGAGGCTTGAGCTTCTCTTYGATTTCCCAAACTGGATGGGTCATTGCTGCTGCTTGGCAGAAAGGTTACAAACAGCTCACAGCATGACTGTGGCCTGCCAAACACTTACTGACTGTTCATGACTTGATCTTCCTATCGCTCTGCAGAAGGGCTCGTTAGTGCCCCAGCCCTTCACCACAAACACCAAGTCTCCAGAGGTTCCCAGCTGCGCAGACTTGGGAGCACCTTAAGGGCTGAAGTCACAAACTAGTCACTCACCCAAGCCCCTGCACATGCTGCCTATTCAGGAACAGAGGTGACTTCTCTGCAGCACCTTTGACTTGAGGGCTGCCAAGCATCCTCAGCTAACCATTTCAGAGATCCTAGTCCAGGCTTAAGTGAGCTCCCCTTTTACTCTAGTCAGCCACACCGGAGCAGAATAGTTCAGCTGATTGGCGTTGATTTTCCCCCATTAAAAAACAGTCCATCCTAACAACCACTCTGCCTGAAGCAAAGCAAAGCCAAGCAAGTGAGATGAAGAATGAGGCTTTCAGAGGAGGCAGAGTCAGGTCTTGATCATTAACACATAGGAAGTTTTTAAACATTTCACCTTCCTTGCCACTGGGTTTGTCTSTCTCTCTCCCCAGTGAGAAACTCTGCTGCTGCTTCACTTGTCTCCAAGCTGAAGTCCAAGACAAAACAATAAAATTCTACACTTAATCTAACATGGCCTCCCAGCAGCACAAACTTTGCTGGAACTTATTAACCAGCTCCCAGCTTGTTCCCTGCATAATCAGTTTGTACTTCAAAGTCTCCTCTAGCAGAGGGAGCTAAATGATGGCRTTAAATTCACTCATGTATAAAATTAATTAGTTTGGGGGCAGGACAGTGGATATAGCTTGTCAGAAGTTAGGATATTAGTTGAATAGGGCTGCCCAGGGCTCTGGGGACCTTTGTTACTTCCCAAGCAATACCTCCTTCTCTTGCATCCTGAACAAGGCCTTTCAGGTTGGGCAGATGAGAGCAGTTACAGCAGCTCCCYGCAGCGTATTGTTTAGGAGCATGAGAATTATCACTGAGCAGAGCAAGAGGCTGCACTGGGCTTGCCRAGAGTCCCATGAAAGGCAGAGGCACTGCTCCCATAAAAGCAGGCTTGCAGGATCAAGACATATTAAGCCAGATGCCAACTGCTGCTGCAGAAACTATCCAGCATTATAAGTTTCCCTTGGAGCTGCTGCCTCTGCAGGCAGCTGAGGCTTCTAGCAAGATGTCTCAGAGCCAGGTCYCCCAAGAGGTTGTTACTCAAGTCTAGAGCTGGTTGAGGCAGAGACCCTAACCTGGCTGCTGGGAATAGCAGGGGATTCAGTTACACACAAATCACCCAGGAGGGAAAACAGCATCTGGCTAATCAGCAGCTAGAGCAGCAAGCTTGGGTCACATCAGGGAGGTGTCCCTTTTCCTCTGTGTCTCTCATTTCCTTCCAGGCATAATCCTTTCCCAATTAGCTTTTGAGGACTTCGACATTAATTTAATTATTTTTAAGTCTCATTGGCAAAGCTAACAAGCCAAGGGACACTGGGCCCATGAGGCATCAGGGGCAGGTTCAAGTCACCTTGTGTTGTTTGGCTGAATACAAGGGGGTTTAGCAGTGATTTTTCACATTTCATCTTAATCCAGCAGTTAGCTGTAAATCCACCCTCCTTATTGAAGCTGTGCTTGCTCTCACCTCTGACGAGCGAGATGCTTTGTTAAGCCTCAGAGTGGAATTTGATGCACTGAATTGATATGAATGATATGCAAGGAAAGCCAAGAGTTCTGCGTTACAGGCCTTGAACATGCCAGTCCCAGGCTCCCGCCAGACTCGATAGAAGACCTCTTTGATGCTCTGTGGTAAGGCAAGAAGTCTTTTGATATGACCAGGGTATCTACTAAACAGAAGCAAACACAGGGCTTTGAAAGGCCTAAAGCAGAAACATACATATAAATCCCCATCTAACTTGGGAGCAACGTGACTATGATCAGAGCATGCTCTCTTGTTTTGCCAAAACAAATTCTGTAAAACCCTCAAACAATACATGGAAAAACAMAACAAACACCTGTCACCCCCACCTTAGAAGAGTCCTTTGACTCCCCACACTCGCACCTCGGCAGCTACCTGGGGAAGCTTCAGTGTGCAAGCTCCCCTGAAGACGGGGTGCAGAACAGATGTAATTATTTTGTTGATGCTAGAGCAATCTTCATATCCTCATGCCCCTACTGAAACCTTAAATAAAAATCACCTGCTGATGCTTGACCCACATGTTAATTTGGTTCATCTTCTAGACAACAGCAGTCTCAGCAAGACAGGGAGATAATGYGGAGGCAAATGAAGAAATCCACTGACTTCAGTCCGTGGTTCCCCTACCAGCAGGCTCTCACTACAAACTGATTTGCTTGCATGATGAAGTGATAATCCATTAAAGTGATAAAACTATGCATTTGGCAAGTTCCAAAATGTCATTATTCTGAAACATGGGGCAACATTTCCCATTTACAGCAGCGCTAAGCACATCCTCATGGCCTTTCAAATCTGTTGTGCAAATGCAGATGGAAATAGCTTTTAAGAGATAGCTTGGCAATGAGCACTGTACATTCAGGGAAGAGTCGGAGACGAAGCAGTTCTCCGATGATGTTAAACTGTGCTCTCCACAGACACACAAACCAAACAGGCTGTTGCAAAGGTTGGATTAATTTGACTAAAATAATCCTTTGAATCTATGATCTGCCTGAAAAATAAGTTATACTACTGCCATGGCTTTTCCTTTAGTTTGTCCTTATCAGGTACTTAGAGGCACCAAGTCAGATGCTGCTTAAAAATCAGCTTCCAAGGAGGAGGCAGAACTGTTTCTATTCCATGCCACTCAAGTACCCTGTTTCACTTTACACTAGTTGTCCAATAAGTTGCTTTTACAGAAACCCTAGATTGTTGGCTTTAGCAAAGCAACAAGCCATTCTAAATCACAACTGCCGCCTCCCCAGAAGAGTCCGAAATTACAAAAAAGCTCTTCAAAAAATAGATGGACAATCTTCCTGCTTTGCAGACTGAAAATACCAGTTTGTCAGTTATTCACAGGAGCCCAAAAGGAACCAGAAGTTGAAAAGGTTAAAAAGTGAGATGCAAAAAAAATTCAAATGTTTACCCTGGATCTGTCCTCAGGATGAGGAAGTCCAGTTTTCCAACAAGCTGGATAAGTCCCTGAACATGGGAACGCACATCCAAGTTAGATCAAACTTACCCACACCAATGCCAACTTTAGTGGGCATAATCCTAAATCCTCATGGCAAAACCTGTCCATTCAACATCCCAGATACTAGGGAGTGTTGTGCCTGAGGTCCTCGCTTCCTTCAGGGCAGCCCAGTGGGGACAAACAGCTCAGTGCCCRTGCTCACACCTGGTCACTGTATGGCAGGCACTGAAACGCAGTTCTCCAAGCCTGGCCTTGGAGTCCTGGTGGTGGCAGGATGCAACTCCAGCCACGAGGGCAGGTCAGATGGGCGCCACTGGGGAGACCATGGCACAATTAGCACCCAGTGCAGCCACAGGGCTCCGCAGACACTTCTCTTCACAATTCAGAGTGTTTCCAGCTTGATGAATACAAACCTGCTCTGCTTCCTTGGAGAAGATGGGAGAGATCTGCTGCTACCTGCTCAAAGCAAGCCACAGAGCTGTTGCTGCCGTCTCGGCTGCCTGAGCCGACCCCAGTGCTCCATCTCCCAGGCAGGCAGTACATCAYGTACAGCCGGTGTAATTTATCACTTCTCCTCAGGCACCCCACATCAGGAGAGGATTAAACAGCATTAGCTGCCTTTCCAAAAGCTCCCGCTGTGCTCAAGACAAGAGCAGAGAAAGCAGGAATTGCAGCTCGGGGATTAGGTACCCTTGCCCCGAGCAAAGGGCTGGTGGCCGCATGTTAATGGGGCCACAAGGAAAGGACACACCGCACTTGCACAAGTCCCCAGACTGGGAMTGTTGTCATTGCTGCCGCAGCCTTCGGCCACGGAGGCTGGCAAGAGCAGCTGCAGGCAGGGAGCCACCTCTACCCAAACTCACCACCACAGTCAAAGGTAGGAGCTGAATCTCCCGTTCACACCAGGAAAACTGCTCCCTTGGGTCACAGCCAGAGCAAACCTAAGGCAGCATCTGCTTAGAGCTATGGTGTTACCTAGCCTTCACGTCCACGGCCTCCAGTCTAGCGATTCCTGTAACAGCGGGAATAGTTGAAGCGCAGCAACTGCACACGGGTGCCTGGGAACCRAGAGCTGCAGCAAGGAACAGTCAAAGCGACRCTGCAGATATCTTCTGCCCACAGCCATTTAATCAGGAGAACTAGGCAGCATATTTAGAGCACAGCTTTCCACTTCATTTACAAGAAGTRTGGCATAGGGAGGAGGGAGAGCATTACAACTATGTTTCCTAGGAGATTTTCACACACTAAGAAGGAGGGGGGAAAAAAAATACATTTTGTGCAAACTGAAGGTAATAATTTTGCTGGCACTTCTGAGCTGTTAAGCATATCGAGCAAAACTACTAGTGAAGCTATCTATAGTAACACACTTTAATGGGGCTTATTTTGTCCCATTCTTCACTTCACATATACCAGAAGGTGGCAAGAAAAGGAACAAATGCTGTTCAAACAGACTAAGAAAGTAGTACTTCTAGTTAAAATGGACCTTGGCTGTTCAAACACAAACAGGCAATACTCACTGCTGTTCAAACAGCAACACTTCTGCTGACTAGGCACAGCCACGAAATAGCTGAGAAACACAGCAGCACCACCAATGCACGGGTTTAACAAATTCAAGAAACAGGGTTATATCAATGCAGTAAGCCATTGCTTTTCTTGAACTATTTGTTTTGATATCAAGTATTTGTCACTTTATATACCCTTAGGTAGTTGAGGTAGCAAGTTATTACTCACTTGGTAATTATCAGGCAACCAACTGAGGAACAAAAGTGATGCTCTGCTGAGCGAGAGACATCTCTCTGATGCCTTCACCCCCAGTACACTCCCTCCCTTGGGTAGTCTTTTCCCTGGGGTATTTGTAGCCACTCTGGAGAGCTTTTTTTGGCCTTGTGTTTTCTTATTGTTTATATGCAGAGGCCATGACTTGAGCCTGTGAACTCATCTCCCAGCATCTGAGGGTTTTCTTAGCCTGACAGCCTAAGAGCTTTCAGGGTAATAGTCTCCAGTACAGTGGTTTTAAGGCAAGTAAGGAATTCCCAATATTTTAATTGAATAATATAAGTTGGCCTCAGTACTAGTCACTTTAATGGGAAGAGGTCTCAGCTAAGTGGCTGCATAACCCCAGTCAAATTTCACTTTATTTGGTCATAACCTGGGCCTATCTAATAAGAACAATCTTTAATCACAAAGCCTTGAACTTTGCTCCAGCAGGGAGAGTACAGATGACTGCAGACATCCTTCCAATTATTCATCATCTTTTAATATATTGTCCTGAAACACCTGCTCCTCTCCCATCATAATTGTGATCGATGCCTTTCTTACCTGGAAGACAATAGGTCCTGGAGAACAGCAGCATTTCCATCAGCCAGGAAGGGCAGCAGAAGGCAAAGCAGACCAGAGGTCACTAAGAGGTTCTTGTTCACTTCCTCCTTATATTGAGACTGCCAATTAAATTTATCTTAAAACCTGTGTTCTGCATCAGAGGAGAGGGAGGAGGGTGAGAAAAGGAGTTCCCCTCCCACCTGGGGTGCAGCTTGCCCTCGGCAGCTGTGTGGCCACAGGGCTAACGCAAGCCCAGCTGTGGTCGCAGCTGCAGCAGGCAGAGGGGCTGCAGGTGCCCCTGCCCACTGCCCCCAAACCCTGCCTGCGGCAAGCTGCCACCCACATCTGTCCCAGGCAGCCCACTTGGGACCGGAGCCTGGCAGTTATCCAGGTGCCTGGGTTCATTAAAATTAATGCAAAACGTCTCATCCTCCGTATAGGCTGCAGGGCCCGAAGATCCCGTGCCCAGGTCAGAGCTCCAGGGTGCAAGACACGAGGGTAGCGGAGCAGAGGCAGGTCAGTTCCCAGCTYGCCTGCCTGGTCCTGTCCCCCCGTTCGATCGGCTTGTCATTCTCCCCACACCGCAGCCCGCCAGACATATATTTTCCCACAGCAGCCTGTCAGCAGAGGACAAGAAAAGGCCATTTGTTTCCAGCCTTGAAATGTAATTTTGTTTTTTATTATTGATTTTAAGGTTGTAAGCACTCTGGCTGTGTCTGGTTTTAAATGCTAATGATGATAACAGTGAAAGGAGATGAAGGAGTGGGGCAGGAAATTGAACCATTTTGCAGCTACAAAAGTCTTTAAACATCCCCGACTGTGCGAGGAAACCCACAGGGAGAACGTAAGGATGATAAACAAGTAATTTGCTGTCCTGAATGTGCCCACAGCTTCAATTTTTCCTCCAGCAGTTGCCTCTCCTTAAGCAGACTGTTTCCACACACGTGGGTAAACTTAAAGCAAAAAAAACAAAGAAAAAGTAAAATTTAACGGCGTGCTTTTGGGGATGGTTCGGGGGGACACGGGGTGTTTGGGTGGACGGGGCTGTCCTGGGCGCAGGGGACAGACGGGAAGAGGTGCCGGGGCAGAGGTGCAGTGCGGCGGGTGCCGGCAGGAACGTGCTCCAGGGCACGTCACCGCTTGGGTACAGCAGCGCCAGGGACCGTAGGTCATCCCTCAGGGTGCATGTTCAAGGCAGCGGCTTTAAGCTCCGACACTTTAAAATCCAGTTCTTTGATGCAATTCTGGCAGCTTTTGTTATCCTAGCTGCAAATTTTATGAACAACAGGTTCACCTGGGTTTTCCATTATGATCAAAACCGCTTGTTCTGCCAAGCGGTGTCCCTAACCGGCAGCTCTTCGGGACATTTGCCTTGTCTTTAGCATATTTATTTATGCACCCAGACATGCTCTCTAATATTAAGCAGGATCACAGGTTTTAATTAAATGGAAAAAAACAAATCTGAATGAGGGAAGTGGTGGGGGAGGAAGGGGAGAGACTGACTGACACATCTGGCTTATAATTACCTTAAAATTATAGAAGCTTCTGCCCTCAGTTCCTGGAGCTGTATGTCAGACAGCGTTGCCCAATTAAGCAGAAGTTTTTTCCTTCTGGAGGGTAACAGTAATCACAGTGACAGTGTTGAGTCAGGTGCCCATCTGGGGCATTTCACACTGCATCAGTACGGACCAAGGCCGTGCCCGATTCTCCAGCGCTCCCAGCGATGGATGCAGTCGCATGCTCGATTTGATGACTACGCTGCGGAGAAATTTTTTTCCCTAATAACGAAGATACCGCACGTTGGCTTTTCTGAGAACTCTTCACAAACATTGCCAGCAATAAAAATTAAATTATATCAAGTTTTCAGCTTCCCAGCTCCCCAAATCAGCTCGCCCTTGGCCACGTACAGCTGGCCACAGCTGGGCCATCAGCTCACGGCCCTTGGGAGAACCACGTTTCCAGCAGCAAGGGACGGTCTTGTCTGAAAGGTGCTGAACTGCCCTGTGCTGTGATTGCTCTGAGATGAACAGGAGCAGAGAAACAGCTCTGGGTTTGCTGAAACATGTACAGCCTGGAAACACTAGCAATGTGTCAAGAAGTGTTCAGGAAACCAACAAAAGAGAAGGAGTTTATTTTTTAACCCATCTGCTTGAAAAATTTCCTTGCTGTGACACTCTCTCTCTCTAAAGAAAGAAAATGGATTTCTTTTTTCAAGGATCATTTTTTTCCTCTGTGAATTAGCTTCACCTCTCTCTAAGTGCCTTTGTGGAAGTAGTCTCCCTGCTAATAAACTTACATAAATCCAGAGTAAAAGCTCTGACTCGGAGGGAATTGCTCCCAAATCAGACTGGTGGTAGTGAAGGCAGAGTCCATCCTCAAAACACTTTAAATGCTTCTTCCTCTCTGCACAATCTGCCCTTCCATCTCTGCCTTCATCCTGCCTTCTCACCGCTCTGTGGGTTTTTTGCATTGCACTCTATTAATCTTCCAGAAAATCAGCTGTCTGATCACTACTACAGAAAATTGCATTATTCCCTGAAACACCTTCCTATCTCTAACTCCAGCACCTTAGAGAGGCACTTTCTTCTGATGGGTGGTTTATGCCCATAGAGTCTCTTATAAGGATGGATGTCTTTTAATTAGATACAAACATTGCTCCTTTATGGTTATTAGCAGTGATCTGCAAATCTTTATTCGGCAAATAACACCCCTCTTACAGGCAACTTAATTGTAAATCACACGCAGTGAGCCAGAGCAGGATCCGCAAGCAGCAAATTTGGTATCAGGTGGATAACTGATATCCCGACGCTTGTGTTGGTGCATTTCTTTTGTTTTCTGCTGTTTGTCTTTCCCCAGTGAAGAGTGGCAAAAGCCTTGGAAATAGATGTTTCTCTTTATTTCTTACTGACATAATTCATTAGACAGTAGGGAAAAAACAAAGCACAAATACTACAAAACAAAAGGAAACTGTGTATGTGTAGATGTATGTGTATATACATACGCAATAAAAATATTATGCAATCACACACCGTACGAGAAGACTCAGTGATCTCTCAAAAGCAGCAGGAAGGGGAGATCAGGAGACCCGCGAGAAAGAAAAGGCTGGAAAGCGGGTGCTCGAGCTCCTGACATCTGGCCTGGGGCTTAGCCGCAGCCGTACTGACGCAGGCAAGAACCGTGTGTGTTTTAGCTGTTGTCTCATCTGTATTTTCAGCCACACAATTTCTAACGCATGTCTTTTGAATGAAACTATTGTTTTCTCTGAGTCATCTATTGTATTTCTACCGATTCAAACGATTCAAACAATATCTAACACTTTGCATAGCGTCTGCAGCTGCTGTGTCCTCTGTGTCTCACTGTTCCCCTTCAGCTGCTCGTGCATCCTTTTCCATGGATTTTTTTCTAGGCTCTCTTAAGAGCACCATAAATGTGCAGAGGAGAAGTGGGACTGATATCCGCAGCCTGCTCTGCAGATGAGCAGGATCCTGCTCCCCACCTTCAGGGGTGAAAGAAGAAGGTGCAAACGGGCAACTCTGGGCAGAGCTGGGTCTCTGAGGACGACACACCACTAATTTTTGGGTCGACTTTGCTGCGGGGCCCGGGGCCTGGCTGCGCATCCCCGCGCGAGGGCCGAGTCCCACCGCACCGCTTCCTCCGGGGGCTCCGCTGCTCCCCGTCTCCTGCACTGCCTCTGCCCTGTCCGGGCTCTCCGCAGCCCCTCGGGACGGGGGTTTTCCCGCAGGAGCGGTCCCTGCTCCGGGCAGGATGAGCAAACCTGGGGTGCCCCGGGCTGCTGCTGGAGAGGGGGATGCAGAGGCGCAAGGGTGGGAGCAGGGGGGATGATTCCCAGCCTTCAGCCCCTTCCCAGAAATCGGCCCCGGCGCAACGCCCCGGCCGAGCCCGGGGGCTGCAGGGCGCCGCGGGAGGGAGAGCAGCCGCAGAGCCGCGAAACCCGGCGCCTGGAGCCAACCAGCGCGGGGAGCTCCCGGGCTATAAAACCCGGCCCCGGCCAGGCAGCCCGGGCGCAGCAGCCGAGAGCCCTCTTCCCGCAGGGACGCGGACGTGCGGACGCCGCTTACCCGACTTTCCTGCCGCTCTTCGAACGAAAAGGCCAAAGAGCTGCAGCTTCTTCTGTTGCTTTTGCTGCGCTAGAAGGAAGGAGCAAAGAGGAGTCTCTTCTCCCCTCCGGCTTACCAGCACCAGGGAGAAAGGGGAACTGCAAGATGAGCAGCCCGGGGGAAAAAGCGGATTTGGGGCTGTCTAGTGCAGAGGAGAGAAAGGACATCAAGGGACGCTTGCACCCACCGGCTTAAAAGGAAGATTCGGACCGAGCAGCCCAGCAAAAGGGGCAGCTGCAGCTGCTCAGCTCGGGGTTCGTGTGAGCAGCGCAGGGGACGGAGGGTGACAAGCTGCTCYGGGGGCAGGAGCCGCTCCAGGAGGCATGTCCAGCCCCCGGGACCAGGGCAGAGCTGGCGCGGCCGTGCTGGCGGGACGCTGCCCCGGAGCAGCTCAGCCCCTGGGGTGCAGGAAGGGTTTAACAGGCCGTCGGAGATAGGAGCTTGAGCCGTCACCCACCGCCTCGGTGCTCCTCCAAACGCTTCCGCCGAGCTTCCCGCCGGGATGGAGCCGGGCTGGGGCAGGAACGGCTCCCACCACGGCCGCCCCGTGCACAGCCAAGGGCTGCTGAGCCCCCCGACCCGGGCGGGGGACCCCAACCTGACCCTCTTCCGCACGCGCGACGAGGAGCTGGCCAAGGCCGAGGTCGGGGTGCTGGCCACCATCCTGGCGGTGGCCACCGTGGGCAACCTGGGGGTGCTGCTGGCCATGTACCGCCTGAGGAAGAAGATGAGCCGGATGCACCTCTTCATCCTGCACCTGGGGCTGACCGACCTGGGCGTCGCGCTCTTCCAGGTGCTGCCGCAGATGATCTGGGAGGTGACGTACCGCTTCGCGGGGCCYGACCCTCTCTGCCGGGCGGTCAAGTACCTGCAGGTGCTGAGCATGTTCGCCTCCACCTACATGCTCATCGCGATGACGCTGGACCGCTACGTGGCCGTGTGCCACCCGCTGCGCACGCTGCAGCAGCCCAGCCGCCAGGCCTACGCCATGATCGGGGCCACGTGGCTCCTCAGCTGCCTGCTCAGCCTGCCGCAGCTCTTCATCTTCTCCCTGCGCGAGGTGCGCCGGGGCTCGGGGGTGCTGGACTGCTGGGCGGACTTCAGGTACCCCTGGGGCGCCCGAGCCTACGTCACCTGGACCGCGCTGTGCATCTTCGTCCTGCCCGTCAGCATCCTCGCCGTCTGCTACGGCCTCATCTGCTACGAGATCTGCAAGAACCTCAAGGGCAAGACCCAGAGCGGCGGTGCCCCCGGCGCGGGGGGTCCCGCCGCCCCGGCCACCCCGGCCGCCCCYGCCAAGAGGGGCGGGCGACGCGCCGGCGGGCAGCCCTCGCGGGTCAGCAGCGTCCGCACCATCTCCCGCGCCAAGATCCGCACGGTGAAGATGACCTTGGTCATCGTGGTGGCCTACGTGGCCTGCTGGGCGCCGTTTTTCAGCGTGCAGCTGTGGTCGGTGTGGGACGAGGACGCCCCTGACGACGGTGAGTAGCGAGGGGGAGGCCGGGGTGCCGGCGCCGGCAGGAGCGCGGAGCCTCCCCGCGCACCGGAGCAGCTCCCTGCTCCATGAGGGAGACGTTAGGATGGTGACCCCCAGCGCAAGCTGAGGGTGCCTTAATTCTGCACGAGCCACGTTCCTCTGCCGGCACGGCTGGTGGAGCAGGGTATTTTTAATGACTAAGAGCACTGGAAGCTGGCTGGCTCTGATTTTCTAGTTAAAAAAAAAATCACAGGGAAGGCTATGGATTTCCCCCCGGCAATATTTATAGAAAAGAGTTTGCAGAGCCCAATCGGTGCGTTCACTAGAAAATCCACCAAAAAGCGCTGGCTGCTGACCGGCAGCCGCAGGGACGCATGAAGATGCTGTGAGCATCCCTGCCACGTGCGTCTGCTCCGTYGCGTGGGATTTTGCTTCGGGAGCTGCTTTGCTGTTTGGCACGTGGTGAAGGGGAGGGTTTTAATCGCAGCAGCTCCTCGAGGTGCCGCGCCGGGTGCCCGYGAGGCGCTCGCCGAGACGGCTCAGGGGCTTTTCTGATCCGTGCGGGTCGACCGGCGCGCTGGAAATCGCGGCGGCTCCCCACTGACRTTTAAGCTCTCGCTCTTTTGCCTCCCCAGAGTCCTCCAACGCGGCCTTCACCATCACCATGCTGCTGGCCAGCCTCAGCAGCTGCTGCAACCCCTGGATCTACATGTGCTTCAGCGGGCACCCGCTGCAGGACCTGGCGCGCGCCCTGCGCCGCTGGGGCGGCCTCGGCGCCGGGCTCCGGCGGCCGGCCTCCACCGGCAGCCTCTGCAGCAGGAAAACCACCCTGCTGAGCCATGGCCACCACCCCGCCACCGTCGTCCCCGCCGCCGCCGTCCCCCTGCACCGGCGGGGCAACACCGGGGAGCCGCGCGCGCCCGACGAGGATGCGGTGACCGAGTCGGGCACGCTCTAGGCTGCGGCCGGTGCCCCCCGCGCCTCCCTCCGCCCCGGGGGACCGGCGAGCGGCGGCGGCGGCGACGCCACCACCGGCAGCGTTGCGCTCTGCAGGTAGCTCCGTGCTCAACCCGGGCAGCGTCGCTGTGCTGCTGGGTTTTTTGCGCGCTCCGCTGCTGGGCACGCTGCGCCTCGCCACGCACCGCGTTGCGTCACGCTCCCTGCCTTTTTGGAGGCACCGGAGCGTCGGGGATTTAACGGCTGCCAGCGGCAGGGCTGGAAAAGCCGCTGGGAGCATTGCGGGAGGCGGCGTGGCTGCACCTGCCCGAAAGCCGCCTGCAAGCACGAGGCTCCTCTCCCCTCCCAGGGCCGTGCTGGCGGCGCAGCCAAAGCGAACGCGGCTTTTCCGCCCCTTCCCCGGGACCCGCTGGCATCGCCCCTCCGCGCCGGGCAGCATCGCCCTCCGCCAAGACGCGGGTTTATAGCCTGGTCCGCCGGCATCCGCCCCCGCTCCGAACCGCGGTGCCCAGATGCCCCGGGAGCTGCTTGGAGGAGCCCTGGCCGAGCTCCAGCTCCTGCCTCCCTCGGCGCCCCGGCGGCTTCCGCCTCCGCGCGGGTCCCCGGGCGCCGAGCCGGGCCGCTACGTGCTGCTCACCGGCTGCTGCGTCGCCTTAACGAGCTGCTTGCAATTTGCTGCCGCTTTTATCTTCTTTAGCCCAGATCGCAGAGCGCCGAAAGCGCCCCGGGCCAGGCTGCGGCTGCGGCTGCGGCGGGGAGGACAGGCAGCCCCCCGGCCCCGCTCCCGGCCCTGCTCCTGGCCCCAGCCCTTTTCCCTGCGGATGTGTCTGCCGGCGGCCGGCTGGCTGGGGAGGGGAGCGCGAGCGGTGCCGGGGCGCTGCGGGATGCACACGCGCCGCCCGAGCGGGTACCCGGCGCCCCTCCAGCAAGGGTTGTTCTGCCCTCCTAGGCTGAACCTGGAAAAAACAGGACGTTTTAAGAGCAAAATATTTTGAACTCTGGAAGTATCTTCACTCTATCCCAAAGCATTTGATCCATTCTTCCAGAAACTCCTGCTATCACCCGGTCCCTGGTTTTGATCTCCTCTCTAATTCCCGAGCCCCGTTTCTCCGGGGCTTTAGCAACGTTTCCCAGATTTAGCAACGTTTCCCCGCGGGCTTGGAGGGGACCCGACGAACACGACCCAGTGCAAAACTCACCCGCGGAGGAAGCGGCACCTCCGAGAAGGTAAYGGCCCCGAGAGCGTATTCGCTTCGCGTTTCCAAGCTCAGCTCTGCAAACTCGAGAGCTCAAAGCTCAGTTTTGTCAAGAGAAGACTGCAACGCCGCGCTCGGAGCCCGCGGGGACTCCAAGAAATAATTAAGGAAAAGGTGAAACACACAGTCAGAGCAGGCGGGTTGGCGGCGGTGCGTAGCTGAGCCCGGGCCAGGAGGTGTTACGGGACTACAAAAATCAGTTCTCAGCGGGGAGCTAATCAGAGCCGGGACCATTACGTTATTGCGAGAGAACTAAGGAAGGGAAACGCAAACCCCCCTTTCCCCCAGCTGCGTCCGGATGCGCCCAGCGCCTCTCGCTAACCCCTCTGCCCGTGCAGAACGGCACCGTCCTGCCCTCGTCCCCGCTGCCGCCGCCGCCGCTGCCGGGCGGCTCAGCGTGGGGGCTGCAAACCGCGGGGTTTCTCCCTCCTCTCCCGCAGCGTCGGGGACAAGCCGGGGCCGCCTGCGCTCAGGCAGGTTAGTTTTTATCAGCGAGCTGCGAGCCAGGCCGGCGCCGCGGTGCATCTCCGGCCGGCGGGACGGGGCCGACTCTCGCACCCACGGCCGGGTGCAGGGAGCGAGCGGGATGGGCTGGAGCAGTGAGCAGCAGCCGCGGCTCGGCCCTGGCCCTGGCGCCTGCTCCTGGGCGCGAGAGACTTCGGGCATCGAAGGAAGGGGCGGAGAGGAGGCAGGGCAACCGGTGCTGGTCCAAGAGGAAGGGCAAAGCCGGTAGAGAAGCTGTATTTGAAAGGGTTTTTATGGCAGCTGTCAGCAAAGTAAATAAAAAAAATAAAGAAAACAGTTCAAAGGAGATGCCAACCCGGTTCGGATATTTTGAACCGCGGGTCCCGTGCTCGGGGTCTTCAGGAGCGGCGGCACRTTCCCATAGGATCCCAAGCAGCTTGGATGAGGCAGGTTAGGGGATTGTCAGGAATAAGAGCTGGCAAAAGTCGTTCATTGAGAAGACAAGCAGAAAACCCCCCGTTCGGCCGGCGACGGAGGGTCCCCGCCGGGGCGGCCGCGGTCAGCCTAGCCCTAAGCGCGCGGCCTCCAGCGCTCACAGCTTCACCTCCGTGTACTCRATGGACTTGGCCGCGACGGGGCTGGAGCAAGTCCAGAAATCGGCTTTCTTCTTTTTCGGGTCCACGTTGACGTAGTCCGTCCCTGTCTTCATGTTCTCATAGTCCGCGGCGGCGGCCGGCCCRTGTCCCTTCCCCGCGAAGCACAGCGAGGTGTAGTTGAGCCTTTCCTCCGGGCCYGGGAGCTGGCGTGCCGGGGACGAAGCCGGGATCAGCAACGCCGGGGCGAAGCCRGGCAGCRCGCRACCCACCYRCCRGCCACCCCGGRYGCATCCCACCRGACACCCCGGGCACATCCCACCRGMCACCCCRGGCRCATCCTGCCGGACACCCCGGATGCATCCCACCGGACACCCCGGGCGCACCACGCCAGACACCCAGCCGTGCACCCTGCAGCCRGCAGCCTTCAAGCCGGTCACGGTGCTGTTGGTCATTTTAATAAGACTTTAATAAGATTTAAGATTAATTAATATTTAATAATATTCTAAGAGGACGCCCCAGCGGCGGCCGTGGCGCTCCCTTACCTGCTGGTCCGACAGGCTGCTGCCCGAATCGTCGGAGGTCTCCGAAGAGGTGTCGCTGCCCTCTTAAAAACAGGGAATATCACCATCTCCGTTTTCAAAACGAAAAATAATTGGGGGGGAAAGAAGGGGGGGGGGAAAAGGCCGCGTTTCCCCCCATTCCTGTGTCTGGGAATGGCCCCGCGGTTCGGCCCGGGACCCCCCTTACCGGCGTAGGCTGCCCGCGGCACCGCTTCCTCCGCTGGCGCTGGCACCGGCACTGGCATCAGGGGCCGCTCGGGCTTCACCGCCGTCCCGCCGCCGCCAGCCTCGCCGCTGCCGCGGAGATGCTCTGCAAGGGACACGCGCGACAGCGCCCGCGCAAAATAATAAAAAAAAACATTTTCCTCACTAGTCCCATTCTGGGCGCTTTATTTCTCGGTTGCCCCAGGGCTGCTCTGGCCCTGGAGCTTTTCCCAGGCAGTTTTACACAGCAGCTGCATGAAAATTATGGCTTATTAGAGCGTGCAAGTATCCACCAGTCACGCTGCAGGAAGGATGCAGCGTGCGCCCAGGTCTCCCGCAACGGAGAGCTCGGGGTGAATCCCCGCGTCTCCCCTCTTCCCGTGCAAAAGCCGGCTCGACCCACAGGGCCGAACCGAGCTGGTTTCAATACCAACGCGGCCAACGTTTTTACGTGAAAAATTCCCCTGATGCAAAATGTGGTTTCACCCGAACTAACATTTTGCAACAGGAAGCGCCAATTCTGACGATAATTTTCCACTTTACTAACAACAACAACAACAAAATAAAAAATGAGTTGCGGGGAGCAAAACGGCATTTGGGGCRCTGTAGCCGCCGGCACCGCGACGCACGCGGCTGCCCAAACGTGGCATTTCCACCCGCTGCGGCGGSTGCTGCCCCGGGGCACCGGCTGCCCCCGCTGTCACCAGTCACTGCTGGGACCCATTTCGCTCCCAAACCGCTCACGCGCTCGGGCCGGGGGGCGCGCGGCAGCGGCGGCGGGGCGAGAACCAGCCCCAGAGCAAGGACTCGGTGACCTGAAGCAGCCGTTCCAGGGAAGGAGGAGGAAGACAGCACCGGCGAGGCAGCTAATTACCTATTTTCCTGCTGAGCATGATGTAGAGGGCCGCTAAGAAGAGAGCGTGCACCATCAAGGTYGCGGCGGAGATGGCAACGAGCACCCACCTGCCCGGGAGAAAAACGCTTTGTCTAAGTGGCGGAAATAACTGGATTRTTCCAAATCTTTCAAGTGCTGCTTGGCTGGCACTGCTTGGAAGTGTGCTTTGGGGCAAGGCCTCTTGCTAGGGTGTGGGGGGCTGGTTTGGGTTTTAAGGTGATGCGTCCAAAACATCTGGGGCTTCTTCTCCAAGAACGGCTAGTGGTTCTTGCACCCGTTTTTGGGTGTCCGTCTGGAGGGCGGCTTTCGCCAGCCTGGTTTCCAGCGGGGGATGCGCAGTCTGTTTTGGAAAACAGAGGTTGCACATGTGGCTTCCCCAGCGCGTTTGGCCAAAATCACGAGCCCTGCCCAAGCCTGGAGCCTACCAAAGCAAAGCAAAGCAAAGATGACAAAATTGCCCAGTTCGCAGTGAAAATCCGGCATGGTTTGACCCACGGGGGCTGCAGCCGCCCCGCGAGGGCCGGTGCCCGACGTGGTGCAGCACGAGCGGCCGCGGCGCCCGGCCCCCRGTTTGCAAAACGCCGGGGAAAGGGGTCCCGTGCCAGGGGTCCTCCTTCGGGTCTAGGGCAGCGGCGACGCGGAGCCACGCTCGTCCCGGGCGCCCCACACTCACCACGGGGCGCAGTCCATCCTGCCGGCGCCTCGGGGCCGCGGGTGCCGCGCTCGGCGAGCCGCGGAGCGTTCCTGGGGGGAGACACGCGCCTGAGCCCCGGCACCCTGCCCGCCCCCGGCACCCCGCGCGCGGCCCGGCATGAACGCATTAAAAATATATGGTAACTATAATAACAGACTCCCCCGAACAAAGTAACCCGAAGCAGGCAGAGAGTTTGGAGCGGGGCTCCCGCGTTAGTCGCGGTCCGGACGTGCCAGAGCTCGGGGCGATCCGGGGCCACGCGGGACCCCGGGAATCGGCTGCGTTTGCTCGGGAGYGCTCGCGGGGCATTAAGCGACCGCCGGACGGGCCTCGGCTCATCCCAACACTTCGAATGGGATTTTTCCGAGTGACTAAGCAAGCTGGTTTCCCAAATCCCATCGAAAATTAAGGAGTTGGGAAGATTTAACTGCATTTGAACCCCCTCATATTTAGTTTGAACAACATACTTAAATCCTGTTGAAGCTAATGGGCCTTAAGGCACATAATGAAAAAATACATGTGCGTGAACAGGAACCTTTGGCTTGGAGCTTTTGGCCGTAATAGTCAAGAGGAGGCAACTTTACAATAACGGACGGCAACCAGGTTGCATTCATTTTGTGAGCTTTAACTTGCAAAAAAGCACTTTAAATTGTAGATCAATGCCTATGCGCTCTTACCGTTCATAAATGGCTGCCATAGGGGGTTATCTTTAACCAGAGCTTTGATATCCTGATTAAAGGAACCTTAACAGTATGTTTGATAGATAGATAGGTAAGATAGATAATAAGAGCAARGACATTATCCATCCTATGGATCAGATTATATATTCTCCTCTACGACAGATTGCCAAGAGCATTTCATCAAAAGCTTTTCAGATAGTCTCCTGCGAAATTCCACTTACCCAGACAGCTTGGCAACTGCCAAGCTAAATGTCCATTCCTTGCTGGAGTTTTTCCCCTCCCTTATTGCACTGAYATGTCCCCAAATATCCTTCTCAACTGGCTGCCATTCTCAACTGGCCCATTTCCTACCGGGGGGCGGGAGGTGCTGCCGCAGCAGATAGCTATCGGGCCGCGAGCTGTTCAAAAGGAAATTGCAAAATAAGACCCGTATCCAAACAGCAGTAGCAGGCAGCTTCTCGGCTTAGGGGGGTTAGAGCGAGATCGAAGAGATGATTATACACGTGTGTGTATTGAAATATCTCTTTTGAAGATATCTGCTAGCACATGCACTTTGGGGTTTAGTAGGTAACTTGCCGCGAGCCCCCTCTCCCCCCCCTCCTGGGGCATTAACCCCCTCTGAAGCAATTCTCCTGGTCGGACCAAGGCTCYGGAGAGCTCGGTCTTGCCTCAATGTCGGATAGCAAAGCCAAGAAGCGCAGGCCCAGGGCAAAAGTAAGYGAAATCACGGGAACGGCGCTAATCCCGCCCGGGTCAGGCGTCCCCGCGCTGGTTCAACGCAGACCCCCGAGCCGCGCAGGCGACGGACCCCCATCCCCGTCGAAAGCCCCTTTACCTGGGAGGCCGCGGCTCGGCGCCCCTTCTTCCCGCGGGACTTCCCGGCGGCTGCCTCCGGCCGCGCGGCGCCGAGCGGAGACGAGTCCCCGCCGCCCCGTGACGCACCCGGCGCTTCCGCCGCCTCGCTCAGACGCAGCGGGGTGTCTCGCTCCCGCGCCGCCGCCGCCGCCTCCGATTTGGAGGTCCGACGCGGCTGCGGCGCTGGATGCTTTAGCACGCGAAAGTCTGGGGGGTTTTTTCTTGCAAACTCGGGCGTCCTCGCGGTTTAGCTGCCAACCGGCTCGGCACCAGCGTCCCCTCGTCTGCCCCTTCCTCCCGGACGGATCCCAGTCACCAGCAAGGCCCAAGAGCGTGGTGAGGAGCACGTGCCGCTCAATGGCCAAACTGGTTAAAAAACAGACAAATCGGGTAAAAAAAATCAGCCAAATCAGGGGGAAAAAAGCCCAGCCAAATAGGGTAAAAAAAAAAACAAACCCCAGCCAAATAGGGTAAAAGCTGCGGTGCTTCAGGGGCCGGAAACGCGTGGGGAGGAAGAGCGCGACTGGACGGAGCAAGTGGCACACGGCCCCGGCGGGACGCGGCGGCTCCCGAATCCCYGCCGCCGTGCGAGCCGGAGGGCCGGGCTGCCTCGGACACCCTCCGGCGCTGCCCAAAGCCGCCCGCGGCGAGGGAGGACCCAGCCGCGGCGGAAACCCCGGCTGGCGACACCGGCCGCCTCCACGGGGCCCCGGCGCCCTGAACGGGCCCCCCCAGCCCGTCCTCTGGCCACGTCACGTAGCAAGCGCTCCCAGAAACGGCTGAAAACGCCGCCGGAAAATCTAACTTTGAGACGTCCGGCAGCTTGCAAGCAAGCGGAATGCGCCGGCGTCCTGCTTTTTTTGTCCCAAAACATCAGCTCGGAGCAGAATAGCTGATTTTGCACGGATGCAGGAGAGGATTCGTTTTAAGTCAAAAACGTGCACTCTGAGTTCAGCTTTTCAATCTGCTTTTCCGGGCCGGAAGCACCCGCACCACAGCCTGCCGGGACGGCTGCTCCCGCGTCCTCGTGCCGCGGCACGAGCGGCTCCCGGCCGGCTCGGCTCGCTGGCGCGCGGAGCCGGAGCTGCTGCAAGCGTACCTGCTCAGCACGATCCCGCGGGCGGCCGTCCCGTCCCATCCCGCGCCGGCACCGGCGCCAGCCCCAGCGGAGCCATCAGCCCGGGGCTGCTCCGAAGGAAGGCTGCCGTCCCGCCAGCGCCGTTCCCGGGTGTCTTGGGCACGGTGTCCGGCCAGCRAGAGCCAGCAAAGCTGGAGGGAGGCGGCGGGATCGCATCCCTCCCCGAGCGGGAAGCGCCGCTCCCAAAACCTCCGCCGCCAGGATCGTGGCCCTGCGGGCGCCGGGAGCCGGGATCTGCCTGCCCGAGCCCCGCTGCCGGCCCCGGGTCCCAGCCCGGCAGGTGCCTCAATAAATAYATCGGGGAATAAATAAATAAATAAATTTCAAAGCACCAGAAAGCCTGGCCACGTGCGTCTGCTTTTACCGGAGACACAAGTGCCGGTTGTTTTTAACCTCTTTTTTAAGCGCCTATCTGCCATCGCAGAGCTCCYGTCTTTGAAACGCTCGGTGCCACGTTAGCAGATTAACAGATAAACGATAGGTTTGATTGATAAGCAGAGAAAAAAAAGGATTTTTTTTTTTCTGTAAATGCTACTCGGGTGCGATTTGAATCAGTCCTGGCTAATAGTGGAAGTGGCTAAACCARAAGAAATGCAAAAAAAGAAGAGAGAGGAGATATTTTTAGCCTGAACACAGCATTCTGAAAACGAGCAAGGCACCAAACCGCAAGGCGACGACGTGCACGTGTTTTCCACCTACAGCGCACGGCCTGTTCCCAGCACGTCCGCAGACAAGCACATAAAGCTGCGCGGCCTGAAATCCGCTTCGTGACGGACCCCGCTGCAAGCGGCACAGGGCCGCGCGCAGCCCCTGCGTCGCTTATGAGGCCGGGGATGCTGCAGCAGTCGCGTTGCATTAAATTGCCGCTCAACGCAAGCGCCTTTTCATGCCGTTTTATTACTGCCCTGGACTCGGAGGCCCCTTTTWATAAATAATTCTGGGCGCTTTGCTCCGTCGCTCCCTTCGACCGCGGGAGACGCCGCCGCCGTCCCGATCCCGGCGGGAAAACCCGCGAGGCCGGCGGGGCGTCTCGCGCGTCGAGGAACGGCGGGAAGCGCGCTGGCCTTTTGCCCGTTYTCTGAGCAAACGCGGCCGAGCAGAGCACGCCGCCCCGCGCCGAGCGCAAACCCCCCCAAAGGCAGAACAAAAGTGTTTCACCTGAAATACCACTTTTGATTTAACTTTTAGAGGTTGGGCTTTAAAAGGATTTTCTGAAGAACTAAATAAAAATAGAAAGGCATATGCTTAACTTCACAAATTTCTAAACGAAAGGTTGGACCTCTCTAATTTTTGTGTTTTAAAGCTGAACCTATCGGCACACGCTTGCAAATTATTATGATCCAAGTGGGGATTTCTCCAGTAAACGAATGATTCCAGCGGAGGCGTCCAGCCTTCTGCTACGGTGACTCGCGCTCGCATTTATCACCGCGGCTCRGTCACCCCTCAGGCTGCATTTCGCAACGGGATTTTCGGCTTTCGAGCCGTGTYGCTACCGGCTGCATCCTGCCACCTCGCCTCGGCCGCGGCCGCTTTGCAGCCGCCCCGGCCCCAGCTGCCGCCTCCGCGGGAGGAACCTCTCAAAAGCGCCTTTCGCGAGCGCGCTGCTGGAGGGGAGCGCGGCACGCTCAATCGTATCGCGCGGATTGATAAGGTTATCGCGCCAAGCCGGTACGGGAGCTGCCGGGCGCGGAACGAGGGGCCGCCGAAGCGGTGGGGCCGATTGGATTTGCTCTGCCCTCGGCACCGGCCGCCGGCGCCCGTCCCGCCCGGTACGCGGCCGGTGATTCATTCCGCATGAAAAAGCCCCGTGTTGACACGGCGCGCGGCGTTATCGCGGGCCGGGGCGGGGACGGACCTGCCGCTATAAGAGCCGCGGCGCCGCGCGGCCGCCG